>NC_136327.1:8877434-8927826 GCF_964198595.1 Lampetra fluviatilis | reverse complement strand
ATAGAGACCCGTAGAGATACACAGAGACCCATAGAGACTCGTAGAGACACAGAGACCCATAGAGATACACAGAGACCCATAGAGACTCGTAGAGATACACAGAGACCCATAGAGATACACAGAGACCCGTAGAGATGCATAGAGACCCATAGAGATTCGTAGAGATACACAGAGACCCATAGAGATACACAGAGACCCGTAGAGATACACAGAGACCCAAATAGATACACAGAGACCCATAGAGATACACATAGACCCATAGAGATACACAGAGACCCGTAGAGATGCATAGAGACCCATAGAGATTCGTAGAGATACACAGAGACCCATAGAGATACACAGAGACCCGTAGAGATACACAGAGACCCAAAGAGATACACAGAGACCCATAGAGATACACAGAGACCCATAGAGATACACAGAGACCCATAGAGATGCATAGAGACCCATAGAGATTCGTAGAGATACACAGAGACCCGTAGAGATACACAGAGACCCATAGAGATACACAGAGACCCATAGAGATACACAGAGACCCATAGAGATTCGTAGAGATGCACAGAGACCCATAGAGATACACAGAGACCCGTAGAGATACACAGAGATCCAGAGACCCATAGAGATTCGTAGAGATACACAGAGACCCGTAGAGATACACAGAGACCCATAGAGATACACAGAGACCCATAGAGATACACAGAGACCCGTAGAGATGCAGAGACCCATAGAGATTCGTAGAGATACACAGAGACCCATAGAGATACACAGATACCCGTAGAGATACACAGAGATCCATAGAGATACACAGAGACCCATAGAGATTCGTAGAGATACACAGAGACCCATAGAGATACACAGAGACCCATAGAGATACACAGAGACCCATAGAGATACACAGAGACCAATAGAGATACACAGAGACCCGTAGAGATGCATAGAGACCCATAGAGATTCGTAGAGATACACAGAGACCCATAGAGATACACAGAGACCCGTAGAGATACACAGAGACCCATAGAGATACACAGAGACCCATAGAGATACACAGAGACCCGTAGAGATATACAGAGACCCATAGAGATACACAGAGACCCATAGAGATACACAGAGACCCAATAGAGATACACAGAGACCCAATAGAGATACACAGAGACCCATAGCGATACACAGAGACCCATAGAGATACACAGAGACCCATAGAGATACACAGAGACCCATAGAGATACACAGAGACCCATAGAGATACACAGAGACCCATAGAGATACACAGAGACCCGTAGAGATACACAGAGACCCATAGAGATACACAGAGACCCGTAGAGATATACAGAGACCCATAGAGATACACAGAGACCCATAGAGATACACAGAGACCCAATAGAGATACACAGAGACCCAATAGAGATACACAGAGACCCATAGCGATAAATAGAGAATCAATAGAGATACACAGAGACCCATAGAGATACACAGAGACCCGTAGAGATACACAGACCCACAGAGATAAACAGAGAACCAATAGAGATAGATTAAACACGAGCCACGGTAGTGGGCTGCGCTCCTTTAGCGGAGGAGGAGGAAGAGCGACACGACACGAACTCTCTGTCTGCTGAGGCTCTCTCTGTCTCTCTCTCTGTCCCGTAGCCAAACGCTGCGGTGACCTCCAGTGGAGATTGACACACTGCACGTTGCCATCGGCCGTGTGGCTCAGCCGAATCTCGCCAAGGGTAACAGACTTGTGCATTTCCTGCGGTGCCAGGGAGGATCTGCCCCACCAGTACTTACACTGCCAGCGGCTCAACCCAATGTTTCGCCTTTTGGGGGTCATCTTCAGGAAACTGGGGGTGCCCTTCTACAACAGCAGCTTCGTATATGGGGTGGTGCCTTACCTGGCTAACAAGCGCCATGACCTCGCCAACTTCGCCTGTGCTAAGGCGAAGATGGCGGTGTTCAGAACGAGAAAAAATATGCTGCAAGGTGACACTGACGGCTGCTCTGTGCTTCCAGTGTTCAGAGGCCTGATTAAGGCGCGGCTCTGGCTGGAGCACGCATACCACAGACTGCTGGGGAGCCGGACAAGCCCTGTGCCAGCGTGGACGGCACCCTCGTGTTCACCTTCTGAAGCGCTCGCTCGTCACCGTGGCGTGCGCGATGACCACCACAACCACGTGACTTTTCTTTCGTGTTGTGTGCGGTGCTTTTCGTGCCACAGCGCGCGGATTTGTAGCGTTTATTTTCATTTGTGTGATGGTGACTTTGTGTATTTCATATCTCTGTCTCGCTCTTTGTAAGAATACGAAAAATAATCACCTGATACATAATAGCCGACGTTTCGGGCAATGTCCCTTCTTCAGAAGCCCGTAGAGAGAGAGACAGAGTGGACGATAGGAGTTTCGTAGACTGCTCAAGATGTGTTGTGATGGCGTATTGGTGTAATTCATGGTGGTGACGCTGAGAATAGCTCGTGAGTAACGGGCAACGTTCAGTCCGCTGGGGAATCGAACTGAATAAAAGTTTTCCAGCGTGTGCCATTCAGATTACATTTAGATTACACGCCGCACGAGCCCGATGCTTGCTAAACACGTCCCGCGTGATGCAGACAGCGCCGAGTCAGATTAACGTCGAGACCTCGCGTCGTGCGAACTGGGGAGACAAAGACGGCCCAGCGACAACCCAAGTTCGATCGCCGATCACGGCCAACGCCCGAAGCGGTCCGAGGGAGACAAAGGCGGCCGGGCGTTGTGCTGGCCACAGATGCCCCTCCCCCCGTGCCACAGCGGCGTTCAAAGGCGCCGCTGCTCGCTCACAGCACTTGCCCCAGCAGGCTGTTAAAAGGCTGCACGGGGCACCTTTGTCTTTTGTATTCGTATCAAGTATCACGTGACGGAGGTCGCTTGCGGTGGGGGAAAGTGTGGGGACTCGTCCCTCCCACCTCTCCCGAGACGCCCTGGTGGCTGGGAGATGTTGACGACCTCGCCTGTTACACAGGAGGTCGTGGGTTCGATCTCGACCCTGACGCCTGCTGTATATTTGGAGTTTGTGTCTCTCTCTCTCATCATCATCACGGTGGCTGGGAGATGTTGACGACCTCGCCTGTTACACAGGAGGTCGTGGGTTCGATCTCGACCCTGACGCCTGCTGTATATTTGGAGTTTGTGTCTCTCTCTCTCATCATCATCACGGTGGCTGGGAGATGTTGACGACCTCGCCTGTTACACAGGAGGTCGTGGGTTCGATCTCGACCCTGACGCCTGCTGTATATTTGGAGTTTGTGTCTCTCTCTCTCATCATCATCACGGTGGCTGGGAGATGTTGACGACCTCGCCTGTTACACAGGAGGTCGTGGGTTCGATCTCGACCCTGACGCCTGCTGTATATTTGGAGTTTGTGTCTCTCTCTCTCATCATCATCACGGTGGCTGGGAGATGTTGACGACCTCACCTGGTACACAGGAGGTCGTGGGTTCGATCTCGACCCTGACGCCTGCTGTATATTTGGAGTTTGTGTCTCTCTCTCTCATCATCATCACGGTGGCTGGGAGATGTTGACGACCTCACCTGGTACACAGGAGGTCGTGGGTTCGATCTCGACCCTGACGCCTGCTGCTGTGTATTCGAAGTTTGCGTCTCTCTCATCATCATCACCACGATGGCTAGGAGATGTTGACTACCTCGCCTAGTGTACAGGAGGTCGTGGGTTCGATCCCGACCCTGGCGCCTGCTGCTTTATATTTGGAGTCTGCGTGTCTCTCTCTCTCTCCCTGTGGTCGCGTGGATTTTTCTCCGGGTCCTCCGGTTTTTCCCCCCTCCAGATTTAGAATCATTCACTTGGAGAGCATTTGGCGACTGTGCCCACTTCGTGGAGCTGTCGTTTGTGGCAGCCAGGTCAACTCAGCGGGGCCTTGCCTGGCAAAATAAAACACTGCAACAAGAAAAGTCGAACGTGAACGGGTTGCCCATGGCGAGGTTGGAGTGCCCTTGCCAATAAACATCCGCTCATCTAGCAGCATTTGTGACGACAAGCCTGACCTGACGTATGCACGTGGAACTTCTTTCGCACACCGCACGTAGCACGCCGTGCTCACGTGGGGGTGCGACAGTCTCTGCTGATGAGGCCCAGGCAAGGCGAAACCCCTGCCGAGAGTTGCGTGCACGCACGGCGTGGAAGAGTAGGCCCATTGGCGGCCTGGTGCAGGGCTGCGCCCTTTGTGTTTACCTATCCTCACGAACACAAACAATGAGAATAGGGGAGGGCATCAACAACAACATCATCAACAGCAACAACAGCAACACCGGGACATCAACAACAACACTTGGAGTCGGGAGGGTGAGGGGAGGGGCGTTGGGGGATCATGAGGGTGGGGGTGGTGCGGGGGAGTCGTGAGGGTGGGGGGAGGGGCGGTGGGGGGGGCGTTGGGGGGCGTCGTCAGGGTGGGGGGGAGGGGCGGTGGGGGGGCGTGAGGGTGGGGGCTGTGATGTCACTCCGCACCCCGGGTGGGTGAGCTCCCCCTCGTGGCCCCCGCCCGCGCCTCTTGTGGACAAGTCCCCGCAGCCACCTCCGTCGCGGGGAAGCGGCGCGCGGAGATGGCCGATGTCACGATGGCTTCAAACTCTCAACAACAGACGGGTTCGTTTCGCATTATTTAGTTATGTGGGCGATTTTAGGATCATTAAACGCGGGGGTAGGGGAGAGGGGGTGGAGGGAGGGGGGCTTCTCTAAAAAATACAATAAAATTCGTTAACAACACCGTGGCCCTCAAATAATGAAAACGTATGTCATAGGGCCCGACGTTTCGGGCAACGGCTCTTGATCGACGGCAGTGCCCTGCTGACAAATGAGCGACTGTGAGCGCTGACCTCGACGCTGCCCCAGAAGGAAGGAAGCGACGGCGGCCTCACACACCTGGGCACACGCACACAACAATAACAACAACAATCACCATCGCCACTAAGTGGCGGTGACGTCACCACGGCGCTCGTGAGGCCACGTGACGTGTCGAACGCCCGCTGGCAGGAGGTCACGGGGCAGACCCAGCAGGTGCCACGGGTCGACTGACTGAGACGAGTGGCCGATGCACCACCTGTGCCCCCTACCGTGCCAACCTCCTGTACCGCATCACTCCATCTCTTCTCTAGCCCGTGCCTCGCCGCCCAAACAGACGCTGCTTGGGCATGCGGTGGCTGGGCATGCGGGCTACGTGACCCAACCAACGCAGCCTCGCTTACCGGAGGAGCTCACTGATGGGACTATGTTCAGATCATTGAAGGATGTGTGAATTCTTCACACAATCCAGCCTGGTTAAACCCAGGATGGATCGCAAGCCTGCATGTTTAAAACCGGCGCAGATGTTCGATTAGAGGGCTCCACGTTTTTCAAGCAAAGAGAAGGGAGGGCATGACTGCGGCCGAGAAGACCCAAAGCTTCGTGCGGAGTGACAGACCAGGTAGCTTCCACACAGCCATACGCAACCGATGAATAGATAGTGCTGCTCGACTGAATCGGAGTGAGACCTCTGCTGCCAACCCAGAATTGGTCGAAACCTCTCCACTCTCTCCACAACTGCCCCATCACACGTGAGGTAGCGGATGGGGTGGAGCGTTGGATAGCACAAAATACCCAGGCAGGTGCTTAGTTTGTGTGGGGCTGATGGAAAGGCCCCACCTCTTAGTGGCACGTTCAGGGTGCAGCCGCAGAGCCCCCAACTCCTTCGGGTGAGCAGCAATCATCAGGTCATCAGCATACACACCATAGTTGACTAATACGGGCATCGATCAGCCATCCCATTGTATCTGCACCAGATGGAGATTCCTCTCGTACAGCCGTGGAAAGCTTCTCGAACTGCGTGGTCAAATAATATGTTGAAATAATGTAAGGAGCCAGAGGACACGTAGCTGCTGTACCCCAAGGTGAACATGGACTGGCTCTGACTTCCAGCCACGAAGCGTTACCCGGGCCTGGCCACCACAATGAAGGTCCTTGATGATTGTGAGCAGACGGTCAGGAACTCGCAAAGAACGAACAATAACCCCGAGTCCTGGCCTATTGATGGCATCAAAGCCGTAAACCAGGTCACATGCCGCTGGGCTTACACACCTGGAAGAGTGCATTAGTCGGTGAGTGAACAGATGGGTGAGTGATCGCGTGAGTACGTTGGTGAAATAGTGGGTGAGTTAACTGAGTGGTGAGTAAATATGTAAGTAGATGAGTGAGTGAGTGGGTGGATGAGTGTGTCAGCGAACAGTGTAGATGGGTGTGGGTTGGTGAGTGGGTTGGTGAGTGTGTGTGTAACTGAGTTGGTGAGTAAATATGCAAGTAGATGGGTGTGTGGGGTGAGTGCGTACATTAGGGGATGGGTGAGTGGGTGAGTGAGTGAGTAAGCAGGTGAGTGCGTCCTTGAGTGAATCGGCGAGTGAGTAGATGAGTAAGCAGGTCCGTGAGATGGCGAACGAATTAATGAACGGGCGAGTGAATGCGCGAGCGGACAGGTGAGTGAGGAGATGAGTGGCTCAGCATCTCTCGCTCTGTCTCTGCGCTCCCCTCCCTCCCCTCCCTCCCCTCTCTCCCTGCACCCCCCCCCTGTCCCTCGCCCATTGTCAGCGCCTCGCTTCGGAGGGAAGCGGTGAGGGACGGGAGGAGTTGGAGACGCGGAGCACAGAGCGCGTCTCTGTGACACCCAGACGCCTCGCTCGTCACTGTGGGGGGCAGGGGGGGGGCTTCTACAGAGCAGCACAACAGCTCATTCATCTGCCCCCACCCCCGCCCCCCACCACAACCCCCACCCCCCTCCAGGTGCGTGCCCCCCACGATCCTCACATCCCCGCATGTTCTTCTCGGCGTTGTCCTCGTTACATCGTCCCCGTTACAGTCCCCGTTACAACGCCCCCCTCGTTACAACGTCCTCGTTACAACGTCCTCGTTACAACGTCCTCGCTACAACGTCCTCGTTACAACGCCCCCGTTACAACCTCCTCGTTACAACGTCCCCGTTACAACCTCCTCGTTACAACGTCCCCGTTACAACGCCCCCGTTCCAACGCCCCCGTTACAACGTCCTCGTAACAACGCCCCCGTTACAACGCCCCCGTTACAACGCCCCCGTTACAACCTCCTCGTTACAACGTCCCCGTTACAACGTCCCTGTTACATCGCCCCCGTTACAACGCCCCCGTTACAACCTCCTCGTTACAACGCCCCCGTTACAACGTCCCCGTTACAACCTCCTCGTTACAACGCCCCTGTTACAACGTCCCCGTTACAACCTCCTCGTTACAACGCCCCCGTTACAACGCCCCCGCTACAACCTCCTCGTTACAACGCCCCCGTTACAACGTCCCCGTTACAACCTCCTCGTTACAACGCCCCTGTTACAACGTCCCCGTTACAACCTCCTCGTTACAACGTCCCCGTTACAACGTCCCCGTTACAACGTCCTCGTTACAAACTCCTCGTTACAACGCCCCCGTTACAACGTCCCACGCGTTACAACGTCGCCGTTACACCGTCCCCGTTACACCGTCCTCGTTACAACGTCCCCGTTACAACGTCCTCGTTACAACATCCCCGTTACAACGTCCCACGCGTTACAACGTCCCACGCGTTACAACGTCCCCGTTACAACGTCCTCGTTACAACGCGGGGCGCGTGTCGCTGCTGGACAGCCGGGGGGCCTCGTCCGTGGCCGCGGCGGCGAAGAGCCCCTGGGAGTCGCGCGCGGGTTGATGAACGCGACCTGTGGAGATTCACCATCCCCATCCACCACCATCGCCATCCACCACCATCGCCATCCACCACCACCGCCATCCACCACCATCGCCATCCACCACCACCGCCATCATCATCTCAATCTTTGCTCTCCCTGTTCTCCCTTCTCCCTGCGCTCTATCCACGCTTTCTCTCTCTCTCCTCACACTCACCACCCCTGGAACAACCTTACCCAGCCACACCTCCCCCACATTGAGCGGCCACCTTCACTCACCGAGTTTCCGCTCAGCACTCAAAACTCACCGATTGTTGTCCCCCAGCTCACCCCACGATCCACCCTCGATCTCCCCCCGCATAACCACCATCACCACGACCACCGCCACCACCACCACGGCAATCACTCATTCACCCCCAACCCATTCACCCTCATCATTTACTGCCGTCAACTTCGCTCTCACCGAAGTCACCGCATCCATCATCGTCGTCGTCGTCACAGATGTTGCCCTCACCCCCCCACCCCACCGCTTCCTCTCAATGTGCTTCGTTCACCTCGTCTCCACCACTCCACCCACGTCGTCCTTGCTTGCCCTTGTTGATGCTTCCGTGATGAGGCGACACGGACTGGGGGGGGGGAACTACAAATCGGCGAATTTGTAAACTCACCGCTCCAAAAACATTTCGGGGCTAATGGCCAAATTATAAAACTATTGAATATGAAAAAAAAAACAATTTTTTATTAGATTGTTTTGTTTTGCCACGAGGTAATTCCCACTTCACAAAGGCAAAGATGCCCCGTGTAACCTCAAGAAACCGTTGGGGGCAAGTGCTGTTAGCGAGCACCTACACAAAGACAAAGATCCCCCATGTAGGCTCAAGACTGTTGGGGCAAGTTCTGTTAGCAAGCACTTCCACAAAAACAAAGATCCCCCATGTAGGCTCAAGACTGTTGGGGCAAGTGCTGTTAGCGAGCACCTACACAAAGACAAAGATCCCCCATGTAGGCTCAAGACTGTTGGGGCAAGTGCTGTTAGCGAGCACCTACACAAAGACAAAGATCCCCCACGTAGGCTCAAGACTGTTGGGGCAAGTGCTGTTAGCGAGCACCTACACAAAGACAAAGATCCCCCATGTAGGCTCAAGACTGTTGGGGCAAGTGCTGTTAGCGAGCACCTACACAAAGACAAAGATCCCCCACGTAGGCTCAAGACTGTTGGGGCAAGTGCTGTTAGCGAGCACCTACACAAAGACAAAGATCCCCCATGTAGGCTCAAGACTGTTGGGGCAAGTGCTGTTAGCGAGCACCTACACAAAGACAAAGATCCCCCATGTAGGCTCAAGACTGTTGGGGCAAGTGCTGTTAGCGAGCATCTACACAAAGACAAAGATCCCCCATGTAGGCTCAAGACTGTTGGGGCAAGTGCTGTTAGCGAGCATCTACACAAAGACAAAGATCCCCCGTGTAGCCTCAACAGAAAGTGCTGACGGAGGCAGCTCGGTCAGCGAGAATGGCAAACTCGACATCTGATTGGTCAAAGAAGATGACAATAAACAACATCGTCCCCATTTGCTTCAGCAGCGGAGGGGATTCACTCGACATTCTGAAGGCCTCAGGGTCGATGTTTCACACGGAGAGGCGGAGACAGCAGCACAGGTGGAACATCTGATTTGATAATACAAACTCTCCTTTATGAGCTGCACTGGAAGCAGCAGAACTGATGGAAAGAGTAATAAACTGATGGGAAGGAACTTTGTAAAATACATATAGCATTGATGAAAATATATATATTACATGATAAAAATATAATTGTCTGAGTCTGACAATCTCTAGGCCAGCAGAAAAGGCCTTGCTGGCCCCCGAGGGCCGCCTCTGCCCCCCCCCGTGACAGAACCCGGTCCCTGCGTGTGGCAATGGGTGTAGCGTGTTGGTTGACAGTGCACTGTGTGTGTATATATATAAATAATAAAGCCCATTCCTTATTACACCACAATAACACAATATATAAACCCTTCCAGGGCATGTGGAGCGTTTCAACGTGAAAGGTTGTGGCTGAGTGAAGTCATTCCTGTCGTGACGGCCCCTCTCGGTAACAGCGGGGGGAGGGGCTGGGGGAGCGGTGGCGCAGCGGTTAGCGCTGCGCCGCGAACGCCCCGGACCCGAGTTCGATTCCCGCCCACGGCCACCAAGAGCGGTGGCGGCTGTCTGAACCGGTGCGTGGGGCCTCCCCCTAGGTCGACTCAGCCTCAAATGAGCGCCTGGTGCGATGTGTAGTGAACATCGCCACGAGGGAGACAAAGGCGGCCGGGCGTGGTGTTGGCCGCCCACCCCCTCGTGTGTCACGGCAGCGGCCTTCAACAGGTACCACTCGCTAACGGCACTTGCCCCCACGGTCTATGGAAGCTATACGGGGGATCTGTGTCTGTGTGCGAGTCGTGGATCCGCTTCGATCACGAGCCGAGCACGGGGGGAACTTCCCCCCGTAAACGGCCAAGCGGCCAGCCACAAACAGCACTCTCGTGGGGTCCCCAGGGTGCCCGTTGCTTCAATCGAGCGGGAAAATCGCGACAGAATTTGGGTTTAGTGCGCATTGTTTATTTATTTATGTACGCGCTTCGGGAAGGGAGATAAACGCCACGATTGGAGAGAATTGGCAAAGTGGAGGAGCGAGAGGGAAGACGCAGAGAGGTAAAGTGGGGTGAGCTGCAGTGTGGTGAGTGGGTGGGTGAGTAGGTGAGTGGGTGGGTGAGTGAGTGAATGGGTGGGTGAGTAGGTGTGTGTCTTGTTTTGATCTGCAGTACGGCGAGTGAGTGGGTGGGTGAGTGGGTGGGTGGGTGAGTGTGTTGTTGTGACCTGCAGTGTGGTGAGTGGGTGGGTGGGTGAGCGAATGGGTGGGTGAGTGTGTTGTTGTGACCTGCAGTGTGGTGAGTGGATGAGTGAATGGGTGGGTGAGTGGGTGGATGGGTGTCTTGTTTTGACGTGGAGTGTGGTGCGTGGGTGAGTGGATGAGTGGAATAGGTGAGTGGGTAGGTCAGTTTGTTGTTGTGACCTGCAGTGTGGTGAGTGGGTGGGTGGGTGAGTGAGTGGGTGAGGGAGTGGGTGGGTGAGTGAGTGGGTAAGTGGGTGGGTGGGTGAGTGAGTGGTTGAGTGGGTGGGTGGGTGAGTGAGTGGGTGGGTGAGTAGCTGGGTGAGTGAATGGGTGGGTGAGTGGGTGAATGGGTGGGTGGGTGAGTGTGTTGTTGTGACCTGCAGTGTGGTGAGTGGGTGAGTGAATGGGTGGGTGAGTGAATGGGTGGGTGAGTGGGTGGGTGGGTGAGTGAATGGGTAGGTGAGTGGGTGGGTGAGTGGGTGGGTGAGTTTGTTGTTGTGACCTACAGTGTGGTGAGTGGGTGGGTGAGTGAGTAGGTGAGTGGGTGGGTGGGTGTCTTGTTTTGATCTGCAGTACGGCGAGTGAGTGGGTGGGTGAGTGAGTGGGTGAGTGAGTGAATGGTTCAGTGGGCGAGCGGGTGGGTGTCTTGTTTTGACTTGCAGTGTGGTGAGTGGGTGGGTGAGCGGGTGGGTAAGTGAATGGTTGAATGGGGGAGTGAATGGGTGAGTGGGTGAGTGGGTGGGTGAGTTTGTTGTGACCTACAGTGTGGTGAGTGGGTGGGTGAGTGGGTTGGTGAGGGAGTGGTTTGGTGAGTGAGTGAGTGAGTGGGTGAGTGATTGGGTGGGTGAGTTGTTGAGTGGGCGAGTGGGTGGGGGAATTAATAAGTGGGTGGGTGGAATAGGTGAGTAGGTGGGTGAGTTTCTTGTTCTGACCTGCAGTATGGCGAGTGAGTGGGTGGGTGAGGGATTGGCCAGGTGACTGAGTGGGTGGGTGATTGAATGGGTGAGTGCATGATTTAGTGGGCGAGTGGGTGGGTGAGTGAGTGGGTGGGTGAGGGATTGGGCGGGTGAGTGAGTGGGTGAGTGGGTGGGTGAGTTTGTTGTGACCTACAGTGTGGTGAGTGGGTGGGTGAGTGGGTTGGTGAGGGAGTGGTTTGGTGAGTGAGTGAGTTAGTGGGTGAGTGATTGGGTGGGTGAGTTGTTGAGTGGGCGAGTGGGTGGGGGAATGAATAAGTGGGTGAGTGGAATAGGTGAGTAGGTGGGTGAGTTTCTTGTTGTGACCTGCAGTATGGCGAGTGAGTGGGTGGGTGAGGAATTGGCCAGGTGAGTGAGTGGGTGGGTGAGTGAATGGGTGAGTGCATCGTTTAGTGGGCGAGTGGGTGGGTGAGTGAGTAGGTTAGTTGGTGGGTGAGTTGGTGGCTGAGTGAGTGGGTGAGTGAGTGGGTGGGTGAGTTGGTGGCTGAGTGAGTGGGCGAGGGCTGTTGCTACGACCTGCAGTGTGGCGGCTGCACACAGCATGGATGTAACAACCTGTCGTGAGATACCTTCATCTAGCAGTGGATTGACCATGGCTGATGAAAATGACGATGACGGCGATGATAATGATTCCTTCTCAGGCGAACACATCATCACCTCGCTCCTGCCCCACTCTACCGGGGGAGTGGGGGGTTGCCTTTAGGGGGTGTACGGGTGGGTGATGATGCGGGCTGGAGGGGAGAGAGAGAGAGGAGGGGGCATGGGGGAAGGGTGGAGTATAAGGAGGGGGGGGGGTGATAGGGGGGTGGGGGCGGAGGGGGCTTTGAAGAGGTCATTCAGCCCAGCTGGCAGGGCGCGGGACACGTGCTCGCACAGAGTAACAACAAAGACAAAGATCCCCCATATAGCCTCAACAGACTGTTGGGGCAAGTGCTGTTAGTCTGAACAGACTGTTGGGGCAAGTGCTGTTAGCGAGCACCTACGAAGGCCGGCATGGCACACGAGGGGTGGGTGGCCAGCACCACCACGCCCGGCCGCCTTTGTCTCCCCTTCGTTGATGTTTACACGCCGCACCGGGAGCTCATTTGAGGCTGAGTCGACCTAGGGAGAGGACCGCTTTTATAAAATCGTCACTGCTCTTTGTCGTGAGCGGGAATCGAACTCGGGTCGACAACTTCGTAGCGCGGTGCAGACCTCACCCACCACTCACCCACCACTCATCCACCACTCACCCACCGCTCACCCACCGCTCCCCACCGCTCACCCAACGCTCCCCACCGCTCACCCACCGCTCACTCACCGCTCCCCACCGCTCACCCACCGCTCACCCCACCCCTCACCCCACCCCTCACCCACCGCTCACCCATCGCTCCCCACCCCTCACCCACCGCTCACCCAACGCTCACCCACCGCTCTCCACCGCTCACCCAGCGCTCACCCAGCGCTCACCCATCGCTCACCCACCGCTCACCCCACCTCTCACCCAGTGCTCCCCATCGCTCCCCACTCCTCACCCACCGCTCACCCAACGCTCACCCACCGCTCCTCACCGCTCACCCACCGCTCACCCACCGCTCACCCACCGCTCACCCAGCGCTCACCCACCGCTCCTCACCGCTCACCCACCGCTCACCCAGCGCTCCCCATCGCTCTCCACCGCTCACCCAGCGTTCACCCACCGCTCCTCACCGCTCACCCACCGCTCACCCAGCACTCACCCACCGCTCCTCACCGCTCACCCAGCGCTCCTCACGGCTCACCCACCGCTCACCCACCGCTCACCCAACGCTCACCCAGCGCTCACCCAGCGCTCACCCAACGCTCACCCACCGCTCACCCACTGCTCCCCCCAACGGACGCACCACGGCCACGCGTTTCCCACCCCACACGGGTTGTACAGTACTACGCTCCCGTGTCTATGCGTCTTTGTCAGCGGCCTTCACTCACCCCGCATTGACACGGCGTGGGTCGGCTCTCATCCAGCAGTGGATTGGCCAAGGGTTGTAGAGAACTGTTCGTGCCCATTATTCGCACGTGGGGGCGTGGGTGCTAAATTGATCCCATCATGTCGGTTCGACAAATCGAGCACCACTTTGTGCAGGTGAGCTGCTGCTCGTCCCACAGGTAGACTCGCCACTTCAGTCGGCGTGGTATGTTGGGATCTCCCTCCCGGCGATTAAACGAGGATCGATAAAGATCCCGGAACAACAACACCACTGGTCTTTTCCTTCAACACCGATGTTCCTGCATGGCTATTTGTGTGTGCTCCACCCCTGGCGACTGTGAGACTGTGCTCTCTCTCTCTGCCCCGTGGCCTGGCGAGAGAGCAAGCGAGCGAGAGACAAAGACGGCCGGGGCAGGGTTCACGGTCGCACGCGCCTCGGCGTGGACAGTGGTCAGGGCCCGCGCTCTCCGCTGGGACTGCCCATTCCTGAGCTGGGGTCGCCACGGTGGCTAGGAGATGTTGACTACCTCGCCTGGTGCATAGGAGGTCGTGGGTTCGATCCCGACCCTGACGCCTGCTGTGTATTTGGAGTTTACGGTCTCTCTCTCTCTGTCATCATCATCACGGTGGCTATGAGATGTTGACTACCTCGCCTGGTGCATAGGAGGTCGTGGGTTCGAACCCGACCCTGACGCCTGCTGTGTATTTGGAGTTTACGGTCTCTCTCTCTCTGTCATCATCATCACGGTGGCTATGAGATGTTGACTACCTCGCCTGGTGCACAGGAGGTCGTGTGTTCCATCCCGACCCTGACGCCTGCTGTGTATTTGGAGTTTACGGTGTCTCTTTCTCTCTCTGTCATCATCATCACGGTGGCTAGGAGATTTTGACTACCTCGCCTGGTGCACAGGAGGTCGTGGGTTCCATCCCGACCCTGACGCCTGCTGTGTATTTGAAGTTTACGGTGTCTCTCTCTCTGTCATCATCATCACGGTGGCTAGGAGATGTTGACTACCTCGCCTGGTGCACAGGAGGTCGCGGGTTCGATCCCGACCCTGGCGCCTGCTGTGTATTTGGAGTTTACGGTATCTCTCTCTCTGTCATCATCATCACGGTGGCTAGGAGATGTTGACTACCTCGCCTGGTGCACAGGAGGTCGTGGGTTCCATCCCGACCCTGACGCCTGCTGTGTATTTGGAGTTTAAGGTGTCTCTCTCTCTCTATCATCATCATCATCATCACGGTGGCTTGGAGATGTTGACTACCTCGCCTGGTGCACAGGAGGTCGTGGGTTCAATCCCGACCCTGACGCCTGCTGCTGCTGTATATTTGGTGAGAGGATGACCCATCCGTCGCCTGGCTGCTCTTTGCACCTATCACCATTAACATCGCCAACACCGGTGACGATTAATTAAGTATCTGAACCGATTGTGGGCCTCCCCTCGGTCGACTCAGACTCAAATGAGTACCTGGTGCGGTGTGTAAACATCGCCCTTCGTAGGTGCTACTCGCCAACAGCACTTGCTCCAACAGTCTGTTACAGGCTACACGGGGGATATTTGTCTTTGTGTGTATTTTGTATGAACCGCATGGGTGCTCGCTAACAGCCTGTGTCGGTGTAGATATTCGCCGCTGATGTTAGCCGTGAGCGGGATTCGAACTCGGGTAACTGTGGTCGTGGAGCAGTGCGCTGACCACTGCACCACCGCTCCCAACACTGAACATATACAAAAAACAAAGATCCCCCGTGTAGCCTTCAACAGAGGCAAGTGCTGTTAGCGAGTAGCGCCCATGAATACCGGCACGAGAGGGTGGGTGGCCAGCACCACGCCCGGCCGCCTTTGTCTCCCCAGTGGCGATGTTTGCACACCGCACCAGGCACTCATTTGAGGCTGAGTCGACCTAGAGGAGGCCCAGGACAGGGTCCAGATAATCGTCACTGGGTGTTGGTGGCTGTGAGCGGAAATCAAACTCGGATGGCCGGGTTCGTAGCGCAGCACCCTAACCACTGTGCCACCACTCCGCACGCATATACAAATACAAAGCTCCCCCGTATAGCCTTCACATACTGTTGGGGCAAGTGCTGCTATGAAGGCCATAGGGAGAGACACACATACACGGTGCTGAATACACGCAGACAAGTATGATCGACATCCATCATCTATCCGCTGCTGGACGAAGTTGGCATGTGTAGTAATTACTCAGGAGGCTTGACGACGGGATCGGAGGCACACTTATTTATTAACACAACTTGTATACAGTTAGCGAGTATACACAGGACCTAAGGGGTAACGTCCCCTTACTCGGCTAACAGGGAGACACAACATCTAAGCCCCGCTAACCTAAGCCCAAGTCCTCCACTAGGGAGCTAGGGGAGGCTACCTGTCCCAGCCCTGGTCAAGCTGGGATCCGACCCCCTGAGTTCCCAGACCTGCTCGTCAGTCTGGGCTCTCGGGGCCACGCCACCGGCTTGCCCTGGTCGGCCCTGATAAGGACAGCGAGCCAGGGGAGCTCCGGGGCCTATTCTAGCTGGTCTTCCGTCTTCGCTGGTTAAAGCTGATACCTCGACCTCGAGCCCTCCGGCTCACCCCCTCTTATAGTCCGCGGCCCCCCCGGGAGGGGCCCGTGGGGGATGCAGGTGCGGACGTCGGTGTGGCCACCTCCTATGTGTACGGCCCTAACCACGCCCCTTGTGTTTGTTTGCCATCCGCTCCCATACACAATTACACCTCTACATCACCCCCCCCTGTACAGCTCGCAGCCGTCCCCGGCTGCAACAAAATCAGAATAAAGGTGCATGCCTCCCCAAAACCGTGTGTGCCTCGCGTAAATTTAACAAGAACAATAACAGTCATAACAACAACAACAACAACAGGAAACAGGTAGAAGAAGAAAGAAAAAAAAATAACCCGGCGCACCCTCCGAATAAATACCCCATTCCGCAAACCCAACATATATACACGCGCTCCGGATGCCCCTCCCCCACTGTCCGCAAGGGCCCCCCAACGGCCGACCTCACAATAGTCTGCGCGTTTTGGCGCGCGTTCGCGCGGCGGGCCCGTCACAAGGGCTCGACCCGGCACGCTCAGTGGTGGTTGGTGACGGTCCGGGTGCAAGAGAGTCTGGCGTCGCTGCCGAGTGACCCCCGACCCCTCCGGGAGGGGTTGGCGGGCGTGGACCCGTCACTCCTGTTGCACCTGGAGATGGAACAGTTGATGTCATGTTAGGCGAGAGCAGCGACGTCGGGGAGTCGGCGGACCCCTCACACGTTTGGCCATGCGTGTGTGTGTGTGAACCACGGTCCGGCGCAATGAACGGTTTCAACCTTGAGGGGTGCACGTACCACCGACGCCTCCCCCATTTGACGCGAACACATTGCGGCCGTAAGACCTGTACGACCTCCACTGGTCCCCGCCACGGCCGTACCAACTTTGACGAGGTTGCCAGTGGCACCTGGGGACAGTGCAACCATGCCCTGTCCCCTGGTTTCCATTTGAACACATGTACCCGCCCCAGCCGAAGCCTCTCGTTCGCCTTCTGGCGGAGTTCAGAATTTTGCACGGCCGCTTCCCGCGCCTCAGACAATTTGCTGATGTTAAATTTAACGTGTTCGGACAAGGTAGACTTCGCCTGAGGCGCCGAGAGCTTCAGCTGGGTCGTCACAGGGGGGTTAGCCTCGCGGCCATACATTAAAAAGAAAGGGGAAAATCCGGTGGCCGCATGGGGAGCCATCCTGTAGGCCTGCAACACACCGGCTATGCGAAGGTCCCAATCTGTCTGGGATTCGGACACCTGTTGGGACAGCATAGACGTGATGGTCCGATGCAGCCGTTCCACCATCCCGTCAGTTTGAGGGTGATACGGGGAGGTCCGAATTTTCTCCGTACCCAAGAGGTCGCACACCTCGCGGAGGAGTTTTCCCGAAAAATTCTTACCCTGGTCAGTAAGCAGCTGTTCCGGAGCACCTTTGTCGAGGACATAGCCCTGGACAAAGGCCTCCGCGATGGCTGCTGCCGACTGGTTGGCCAGGGGCCAGGCCATAGGCCATCTCGTGAAGTATTCGACCCCTGTCAATAAATACCTATTCCCCCTGGGTGTAGCGGGAAATGGCCCGAGTATGTCTAGCGCAACGAGCTCGTTAACCCGGGAAACCTTTATGGACTGCAGCGGAGGGTTGGACCCCCTAGCTGGTGGCTTTCGCTGCGCGCATTGCGTGCACGACCCCAGGAGATCCCCCACGTCCTTTGCCATGCCCGGCCAGAAGAAATCGAGCTGGAGCGTGGCAAAGGTCTTGTGAACCCCCAAGTGCAGAAGCCACTCATGAACAGCCCATACCACCTTACCCCTCAATGCTGCAGGCACCACGAGCTGCTGGCGGCGGGTTTTTCCGTCCCAGTGCATTAAAAGACCCTGGAACAACCCCCACGAGTCAATGTTCGCCACCCCCTGCCCAACCCCCCCTGCGCGACGGCGCAGAGCGAGGAGGGAGGTGTCCTCCATTTGGAGGCGTCCCCATTCCGCGACCGACAACCCCAGCAACGAATCCCTCCCTTCTTGCTCGATAGGACCCGAAGCCGAAGGCGCATCGGCGGCGGCCACGAGGACCGAATCGGTGGTGACGTTCGGGGGCCTACAACGCCCCGAACCCAGGAGGCAAGCGCACTCCGAAGTGGGTGGCAACCGTGACAGGGCGTCAGCGTTCGTGTGGCGGACGCCCTTACGATATGTGGTGACAAAGTCGTAGTCCTGGAGAATCTCCAACCATCGAGACAACTGGCCCGATGGTTGTTGAACCCGCAGAGCGTACTGTAGGGCCGCATGATCTGTACAGACGGTGAAACGCCGACCGTACAGATATGGGCGGTACTGCTGAATGAAATAAACAATTGCCAATAATTCCCGACGGGTAACGCAGTACCGTTGTTCCGCTGGAGACAGTACCCGACTACCGTAAGCCACCACATGCTCTACGCCCCCAATGAGTTGGGACAGCACGCCCCCGATGCCCGTGTTACTTGCATCTGTATCGAGCAAGAAGGGTTGTGAGAAGTCGGGGTAATTCAACGGCGGAGCCCCCACCAGGGCATTCCGGAGGGCGTGAAAAGCAGCCTCCTCCTCCAGCCCCCAATGAAACCTGACTCCCTTGGACGTCAAGGCATGCAATGGTTTCGCGATCGTAGCGAAGTCAGCCACAAACCGTCGATAGTACGACGCGAACCCAATGAAACTCCTGACCTCTCCCACCGAGGTGGGAGTCGGCCAGGAGCTGACGCATTCCGTTTTGGCGGGATCAGTGGATATCCCCGAGCGCCCAACAATGTGACCCAAATACCGCACCGATTCGCGGAGCAAATGGCACTTCTGCGGTTTAAATTTTAAATTGGCAGCCCGCATTTTGAGAAAAACAGCACGCAGCCTCTGGAGGTGTTCCTCGAAGGATTTGCTAAAGACGATGACATCGTCCAAGTAAATTAAACACGAATCCCATTGCAAGCCTGCCAAGACCAGTTCCATTAACCGCTGAAAAGTTGCCGGCGCAGAATGTAAGCCCATCGGCAAGCGGTTAAATTGGAAGAGACCTTGCGGTGTCCGAAAAGCAGTTTTAGGTTTTGATTCGTCATCCAGAGGAAGCTGCCAGAATCCAGATAGTAAATCGAGGGTGGAAAAGAATCGCGCCCCCGCCAAGGCATCGAGCGACTCATCCATTCGAGGAAGCGGGTACGCATCTGCCACAGAAATTTTGTTCAATCGCCGAAAGTCGACACAAAACCGCAGTGAGCCGTCGTGTTTTTTCACCAAAACGATCGGTGCGCCCCACGGGCTGTTGGAAGGGGAAATGATATCGGCGGCTAGCATGTCATCAACAGCCGATTTGACATGATCCTTTTCGGCGGGACTGAGCCGAAAGGGATTTTGGCGGATTGGCACGCTGTCACCCGTGTCAATATGGTGTCGCAGCAATTTAGTACAACCAATATCAAATTTGTGTTTACTAAAAACGTCGGCAAATTCTTTCAGGAGAACTCGCAGCTGCGCACGCTGCGTGTCGGACAGATCCACAGATCCCGCGCAAAGTGCATCCAGCCATCCGTCATCACAGTCCGAATGGGGTCGCGACGGAGGATCGGTGGTTACCTGACCCACGAGTGGTTCCTCATAGGGCGCCGGCGTTGCGTGTGCAAGCACGGTCCCTTGAGGAACCACGGCCGTTCGCGATCCTACATTAAGGACTGCAATGAAGGGGTCCCCATCCCCTTTCACCATGGTCTGAGCCGCTAGCAAATCGGGTCCATTGACCCCGGCTCGAGATGGTCCCAACAAGACCCCCCGATCCGCAACCCCTTCAGCAAACGGCCGACGCAACCTAAGAGGGACGAGCATCTGAGCCCCCGGGGGTACGCGCACAGTTTTTGTCACGAGCGCCTGCACGGTGGCAAACGCCCGACGCTCCGTGGTGGGGGAAGACAAAAATGTAACACGTCGGCCCGATGGGAGCTCGATGCACCCCTGGTCAATCAAGATACGGATGGGCATTTTGGCCAAGAAATCCGTCCCCAACAGGCACGGAACCGCGAGTGAGGAGGAAACCAAAACAGGCCCGGATAATTTAATGTCTCCAATGCAAATTTTGGCGCGGATTTGGCCAATAATGCCCAGCGAGCCCCCGTTAGCAGCATAGCATGGCACGTCAACAGGGAGCAAGGGACGACTTTGAACGGGAAGGATGTTATAAATCAAATCAGATATAATGGTCGCCGATGCCCCTGTGTCAATTAAAATCCGCACCTCTACCCCATCAATATGACCGACCACAACCGATGATCCCGCCGACGCAGCAACGACACGATGGGCGAGCTCCGACCACTGACCCGGTTGGAGCGCTCGCCGCATTTCAGAACAATCGCGCGCGATGGGCGGCGATTTTCGAACCCTGTTCAGTTGAGCGCGTGAGTGTGTGTCGGATGTGTGCATGGGCCAAACGTGTGAGGTGCCACGACTCGCCGTATTTCTCTGCTGGAGCTTGGGTGGAGACGGCGTGGCGTCCTGACGAGGTGTCGCTCCGCGCTGACGGGGAGCCCGGCATCCTGACGCAACGTGGCCTTGCAGGCCACAGTTGTAGCAGCGTGTGAGCGCCCCAGATGGCCTGGGCTGCTCCTGGCGGCTCGGTCCATTCCGAGCCTGCGGTGCCGCCGATCTCCATTCCCCCCGCCGCTCCACCCCGCAGACCTCCTCTGATGGGAGGGCGGTGGCCGCCATGGCATGGCCGGCCACCCCCTTGGCAGCCTTGCGACGCAGGGACCGCAAGCCCCCGTGGATGTGGCGCGCGACCAGCAGGGACGACATCTCTCAGTCGTCTTGAGCCAAGACGGCGATGTCCAGCTCATCGGCGAGTAGCAGCAGCTTTTCAGCCACCATGGCGTCCACTCCCTCCTCGTCCATCCGCGGGAAAGCTGCCTTTGCCAGGGCCAGGAGAGCCGTTCGGAAGGCCAGGGGCGATTCGTTGGCGCCCCGATGCCGATCGTGGAACAGCTGCCTGCAGTCCGAAGGCGGCCCATAGACGGCTGACAGCAGCTGCAGCGCCAGGTGCAGCGTGGCGCGCTTTTCCTTAGGCGCCGAGGTGAGGGTAGCCAGGGCGTCGTCGTCCAGCATCGCCGGCAGCGCGCATAGTGCCTCGGCGTCCGTCCAGTTCGCCATCTCTTGATGAGCGATGAACCGCCTTTTGAAGCCGCCCCAATCTCCATCCGCTCCCACGAACTCCTTGAGAGGCGGCAGTCGCTGTTGTAAGGCGACGTCCGTGGCTGCGGATCTCGCTCCCTCGTTCCCAGCCGACGTTACAGTGTGGGCGGGCTGTGAGCATGGCATCGCCGGTCGCTCCGTTGTTGACGCGCTGGCCGGCGTTGATGATGTCACGGCTCGTGCTTGGCCCTCAGCAGTCACCTGACGCAGGCCGGCCCCGCCCTCTGCTCGCACTGTAGTGATGGCGGGAAATTTAACCGCGAGCCGCGTCGGGGTGGCGGGAAATGCCGGCGTGCGTCGGCTGCTGCCGTCTTCCCGCGCAGCCCCTCCAGCTCCCAGCCGCGTGATCTCCTCCAACACGGCGGCCGCGGCGTAGAGCAGCTCCGCCAGGCGGGAGTGAGCCAGCCGAAGTCCCTCGGCCGACGCATCCCCCCCCTCCTGTCGTAGCGGCGCGGGTGTACTCGGCCCCGGCTGCTCCGATCCGACCTCGGCCATCTCTGGTGGTGATTCGGCCGCGGTGTCCTCCCTCTCCGACTCCCTGGTACGTGTCGTCCCTCGTGTGTCCATCTTTGGACGTTTTACTTCTGACACCAGATGTAGTAATTACTCAGGAGGCTTGACGACGGGATCGGAGGCACACTTATTTATTAACACAACTTGTATACAGTTAGCGAGTATACACAGGACCTAAGGGGTAACGTCCCCTTACTCGGCTAACAGGGAGACACAACATCTAAGCCCCGCTAACCTAAGCCCAAGTCCTCCACTAGGGAGCTAGGGGAGGCTACCTGTCCCAGCCCTGGTCAAGCTGGGATCCGACCCCCTGAGTTCCCAGACCTGCTCGTCAGTCTGGGCTCTCGGGGCCACGCCACCGGCTTGCCCTGGTCGGCCCTGATAAGGACAGCGAGCCAGGGGAGCTCCGGGGCCTATTCTAGCTGGTCTTCCGTCTTCGCTGGTTAAAGCTGATACCTCGACCTCGAGCCCTCCGGCTCACCCCCTCTTATAGTCCGCGGCCCCCCCGGGAGGGGCCCGTGGGGGATGCAGGTGCGGACGTCGGTGTGGCCACCTCCTATGTGTACGGCCCTAACCACGCCCCTTGTGTTTGTTTGCCATCCGCTCCCATACACAATTACACCTCTACACATGCATGCCGACACCGGTCCAGTCCATAGCCCCCCCCTCCCTCGCGGCCCTGGCGTGCCCTCTGGCTGTACACAGTCAACGATGAATCTCTCTCTCGCTCTCTAACAAAACATCGACTGGGCACTTTCTGGAAGACTTTGCTGTTTTTTCCTGGATTTTTCTGTTTGCGCGTAGTCACTTGAAGATGTTTTCTTGTTCATGTTTTGTATGTTGCGGTTGCACCCGATTCAAGAGCCGAATGGCTCACAGGGCTATACACCTAATGCATGAAACTGAGACTTCAACCCACACACAGAGTGCCCGCGGGTGCTCACGTGACGCTTCAGCAGCGCCGAGTCGGAGAGTTCCGCGACTTTCCAAGAGCCGAATGAGCGGGCTCCCTGAAGCCGCGAGAAACCAGCCCAGCGGCTAAACCGGTTACACAGGCGAACCGGTAACCGGTCGGTTTTTTTAAAATCTCCTTCCTCAGAGTCGGTTAACCGTTTTGGAGAAAGTCACGAATTTGTATTTTGCCGTGAATGCGCCAATTGGCACGAAACGAAACTATTTAAACGAGGAACTTGTTTCTTTATTTCACCAGGTAAGGCCCCACTGGTCTGCGTTGTAGCTTCCTCTTCAGAAGCGACCTGGCATCACACGTGACAGTCCAACGACGTGGGCCAATCATCATCGTCATCATCACGTGGAAATGTTTAGCAGCAGTCAAACACTCTGAACGCGTGACGTTGATTCTAAATGTGGAGGGGGAAACCGGAATACAACGGAGAAACATCCAAACGATCACCACAGGGAGAGAGAGACACGCAAACTCCAAATATACAGCAGGTATCGTCCGGGTAAGGATCGAACCCACGACCTCCAGTACACCAAGCGAGGTAGTTAACATCTCCTCGTCACTGTGATGATGAGAACGAGACGCAAACTCCAAATATACAGCTGGCGTCAGGGTCGGGATCGAACACACAACCTCCTGTATACCAGGCGAGGTAGTCAACATCTCCTCGCCACGGTGATGATGAGAGAGAGAGACGCAAACTCCAAATATACAGCGGGCGTCAGGGTCGGGGTCGAACCCACGACCTCCTGTATACCAGGCGAGGTAGTCAACATCTCCTAGCCACCGCGGCGGCCCTCAGAAGCAGGAACAGAAACTGCAACAAGAACAACAACAACCTGAGCAGAGGCCGCGGTGGCGGCAGCAGCAGCAGTGCCACGTGGTCGTCTTCGCCTGCCGCCGTCAGACGCCGGCGACGGCTGCGGTGTCACCTCGAGGCGGCGGGGGCCGCGATCTGTGTGTTGCTGACCGCGGTTACATTTGACTTGCCAGGGGGTTCTCAATATTCCGTTTTTACAGATGCTTTACGAAATAAAAATACAACACGTGGACGTGTTGCGTTGGTTACTCTCGTTTAACATCATCTCGTCAATATTCATATCGGCATTTATCTGGCCAAAAACAAAGATCCCCCGTGTAGCCTGTAACAGATTGTTGGGGCAAGTGCTGTTCGTGAGCACCTAAGAAGGCCGGCACGGCACACAAGATGGTGGCTGGCCGGTACCACGCCCGGCCGCCTTTGTTTCCCCAGTGGCGATGTTTACACACTGCGCCAGGCACTCATTTGAGGCTGAGTCGACCTACGAGAGTAGGTTCAGGACCGGTTCAGATAATGGCCACTCGTTGTTGCCCGTGAGCGGGAATCGAACTCGTGTTGCCGGGTTCGTAGCGCAGCGTAGCGCTAACCGCTACACCACCGCTCCCCCCACACAATCATCATCACAATCATCATCACAATCATCATCACAATCACCATCACAATCATCATCACAATCACCATCACAATCATCATCGTCAGCGTCCATGGTCAGTCCGCTGCTGGATGAACGCCTCCCGGCGACGACACTTCACCACGCTGGACCGGTGTGTCGGCTCGATGGAGGAAGGGGGACCCAAGGGGGGGGGGGGGTGGGAACCCAATTCGGATATCAGCACCACGCCACTGATGCTAGCCGGGAATACAAACGCGCGTGCTGCGCTAACCATTGCGCCACCGCTCCCAGCTGTGGCCTGCAACCCCCTCCCCCCGGCCCCCGGCGTGGACGAGCGTCTCGCGGGAGAGGCGACGTCGTCGCCGCAGCGAGACCCGTCGAGCTCATTGAGCAGCAGCAGCAGCGAGTGGCGCAGCTCCTCGCGAGCGCGCGACTCGCTCGCTCGCTGCGCGTGCTGCGTTTGGAAACAATCAGCGCTCGTCGCCAGCCCCCTCCCCTCACCTAGCCCCCTCCCTCGGCCCCCTCCCCCCACCCCGCACCCCCAAATCCCCCCTCCCCCTCGGCCCACCCCCTCATCCTAGCCCCCACCCACCCAGCCCCCCCACCCCACCCCACCCAATCGCCCCACCCCCTCCTCTCTCCACTCCCCCCCACTCCCCCCCACTCCCCCCCCCACTCCCCCCCCCACTCCCCCCACCCCCTGAAGCGTTTCCTGCTCACGGGGCAGTCAACAAGGAACCGGCCGAGCGAACAAGCCCCCCCGCCACAACAAAAGAAGAATTCGCTCCAATCAACTCAATTACGCCAAACCGCTCCCCCAAAATACCCCTCCCCCCCACCTATCCCCCCCCCCACAACTGAAGGCAAGCGGAGGCCTAGGGGTCGGAGTTCAACTCTGACCCCGGCTCTGTGACATCTGCCCCGCCTCTTCCACATATGCCACCCCTATCCCCTCAAGTCTTCTACCTCCATGGACCTACCCCCTCAAGTCTTACCCCCCTAGCACTAAACCCTAGACCTCTACGCAATCACCCATGCCCCTACCTACAAACACACACACACACCTACCTACACACACACACACCTACCCACACACACACCTACACACGTATCCACCTACACACACACACCTACCCCCACACACACCTACCCACAACAACAACCGCCATTCAATACTAAGTGGCGGTGACGTCACCACGACGCTTGTACCAGGCCATGTGCACCTTGAGGCCACGTGAAGTGTCGAACGCCCGCTGGCAGGAGGTCACGGGGCAGACCCAGCAGGTGCCACAGGTCGACTGACTGAGATGACCGAGATGACTGGCTGATGCACCACCTGTGCCCCCTACTGTACCAACTTGCTGTGCTTTAGCCATCCGGCGCTGTTGCTCGTTGTTGTGAGCGTCGCTCCTCCGCCCTCCGTTGTTGTTGGAGGGCGACTGCCTCCAACTGCCCTGTAGCGTCCTTCACGAGCCTCCTCCACTGAGGCAGATCTTGACACCACTGGTACCAGTCATCGGCAAGTCCACTCAGCTCCACGTCCTCCTGTACCACATCACTCCATCTATTATCTAGCCCGTGCCGCGACCGTTTAGCCCCCTCGATCCGGCCGAACAAAAACTGTTTAGGTATGCGGTGGCTGGGCATGCGGGCTACATGACCCAGCCAACGCAGCCTTGCCTGCCGGAGTAGCTCACCAATGGGACTTTGCCCAGATCTTTCAATGATTTGTGAGCTCCTCACACAATCCAGCCTGGTTAAACCCAGGATGAATCGTAGGCAGGCCAGCCTAAATGGTTCTAACCGGCGAAGATGCTCCATTAGGGGGGTCCACGTTTCACGAATGTAGAGACGGGAGGGAATGAAGCGACAGACCAGGTTGCTTCCACACAGCGTTACGCAACCGATGAAAAGATATCGCCGCTCGACTAATTCAGAGTGAGACCTCTGCTGTTAAACCGGAGCCGGTCATGAGCACACTGCCCAGGTATGGGAAACTCTCCACTCTCCCCACAACTGCCCCATCAGCGATTGGGAGTTGTTGGGGTGGAGTGTCCGATGGTACAAAATACCCAGGCAGGTGCTTAGTTTTGGTGGGGCTGATGGTAAGGCCTCTTAGTGGCAAGCTCCAGTTTCAGCAGCAGCGTCTCCAACTTCTCCTCTAAATGAGCAGCAAATACCAAATCATCGGCATACATAACATGGTTGACCAATAGGGAGCCATCCCTTGACTGCACCCGGGCATCGATTAGCCTCCCATTATATCTGTACCAAATGGAAATTACCCCAGTACAGCTATTTAAGGCTTCACGAACTACGTGGTCAAATAATTGTTAAATAATGTGGGAGCCAGAGGACATTCCTGTCGCACCCCAAGGTGTACAGGGAATGGCTCTGACTCCTGGTCACGTAGTTTTACCCGGGCCCGCTCATCATCATGAAAGTCCTTAATGATCGTGAGCATAGGGTCCGAGACTCTAAAAGCATGAAGAACAACCCAGAGCCCAGGCCTACTGATGGTATCATAGGCCTTGACCAGGTCAATAAAGCAGATATGTAGGTCTTGTTGGAATTCCCTACACCTCTGCTGTAGCAGACGGACAAAAAATATAGCATCTGTGCAGGACCGCCCTTTCCTGAAACCACATTGGGGCTTCGCAAGCCTCTCCTCAGCGTCCCTAGGAAGACGATGTTGAATAATCCTTGCCAGGACCTGTCCCGGCACACTGAGGAGTGAGATGCCCCTGTAGTTGTTACGGTCTGTGCAGTCCCCCTTCTTAAAGAGGCGGACCACCAGGGCATCCTTCCAGTCCTGCGGAACCCGTCCAGTGGCCCAGACTGTTGTTATGATGTCATATAGGGCAGTCTGTACACAAACGCCACCCTCCCTCAGCATTTCGCTTGGGAGATCATATCTTGCCCGGTGCCTTTCCTGGTCTCAGACTCTGGATCACCTTCAGTACTTCCTCAACAGATGGCACCTCAGCCAGCCACTCACAGGGAGTGACTTCTTCTTCCAATATGTGAGGCACCGCAGCCTCAGCAGGGTCATCCCCACTTTGTGCCACGATGTTTTCCTGGCTGTGGGATTTCCTCTCCCCCAAGACCTCACAGAAATGCTCAGCAAATCTGCAAACCTGTTCCTGGGGGTCGGAGATTGGATCCTCGTTTTCCCCCTAATGATCGTAATAGGTGTGGCGCTGCAGGTTACTTTTTTGATGTAGTTATATAGAGCTTTGTGATCGCGGGCCACTGAGGCAGACTCCATCTCCTCAGCAACCCGTGACCACCACCCATCGTTGCAGCGCCTCACGGCTCTCCGAACCTCCGAGCGAAGGCTGCGGTAAGCCTACTCATTCTCTGACGTGGCATGCTGTAGACAATTACAGTGGGCCTGTCGCTTTTTCTCAACCATCCTCAACACCTTTGTCAGCCAGGGTCTCTGGGGAGGTCTGGACCACGTACTCAAAGCAGCCATTGCAGCTGCATGAGTCACAGTCCTAAACCTCGCCCATTTACCCTTGACATTAAGAGGAGTGGGGGACGATGCCAACCCGAGCTGCAAGCGATGATGAAATTCTCGCTTGCAACTTTCATCAGCTAACTGAGACCAGGCCACCTTAGGTTGGAATGGGGTCTTGGGTGTGCACCCATCACCGGAGTGGAAGAATGGCAGGTGCATCTTACAGATGGTTAGAGGGCAGATCAGCTCCATGGTAGGTCCTGGTGTCAAGGACATGGGCTCGCATCCGCTGGTCCGTCACTATGTAGTCCAGCAGATGTTCTTGCTTGGACCTGGCATGCATCCATGATGTTGTGTGGATGCACCGATGCCGGAAAAGCGTGTTGGTAATTTTAAGCCCATTGGCTGCACAAAAATCTAGCAGCCTCCTGCCATTGTTACTGAGCTGATCTGGCCCATGCCTTCCAATCACTCCAGACCAGGTGCCAGCATCATAACCAACTCGGGTATTGAAGTCACCCAACAAGATGACTCAATCCCGAGGAGTCACTTTAGCCAGTACCTGTGACAGGAGGTCATGGAAGGCATCTCATTCATCGGCTTTGCCTGCATCCTTCCACGGATGTTCGTCTTCGGTGGGTGCATAAGTAACCACGAACACCACTCCTCGCCTCCGGTTGATGGGAAGGCGAGCCCAAAGTAGCCTGGGGCTTACAGCTTCCCACACCTTACCGCCACGCTCCCACGCCCCCTTAATTATTGTCTTCATAAGAAGAGCCACACCCTGTTGTTTGGCAGTCTCCTGCCCCGAGTAGAGGACTGTCCACGCCTCATAGTGTTAGGAGCCAGAGCCGGTCCACCAGACCTCCTGAATGCCACATAGATCCAGGCGGTATCGGTCCAGCTCCCAACAGAGGAGTGGCAGCCTCTCCTCCGCAGTGAGCGTTCGACCATTCCATGTGACCATCCGTAGTGGCTTTTCGTTGTTTCTAGAGGAGCCCCGAGGGTAAAGATTCAATCTCCCGGTTGGGGTTTGGCCAGGAGACGTCATAAACGCCTGTTCCCCCGGGGCCTCCGGCACAAGCTTATTAGTTAGATATTTAAGTCGTGGTTTAGTGGTAATTTATTAAAGGTGGAGGGGTTACCAGCCCCACGCACCCGTCCAGAGCCCCCATTTAGCCACTGTGGTGGTCACAGACGCCACGAGAGGAAAGGCCAGTCGGAATTGGCCCTCCCCCCCTCACAGCACTGTCCACGACAGCGTTGCCCGTCCAGCACCACGAGGAGTTAGGGGGTTGTTTTGCCAGACACACCTACCCACACACACCCCTACACACTTATCCACCTACACACACACACACACACCCGCACACCGACACACGTACCCCCCACACACACACACACACACCCACACACGTACCCCCACACACACACATACCACACCCACACACGTACCCCCCCCACACACACCCACACACGTACCCCCCCCACACACACCCACACACGTACCCCCACCTACCCACGCCATCGCCTTTCTCACCGACGTCGTCCCAGCGCCGCCCGCTCCCCGGTGCGCGGTAACGAGTCCAGGCTGAGCTGGCGTCACGTGACCTGCCCCCCCCCCCGTCACTCTTTATTATTATTTTATTATTTTATTTTCTTCTTTCCTGGAGGGGGGTGGCGGGTGGGGGGGCCTCTGGGGGTATCTGTCCGTTTAGCGGAGGTCACGGGGTCACAATAACGAAGGGGTACCCCAGGGCTGTTTTCTGCCCCCCCCCCCAATTCTCCACGCCCCCCCCACGCCTCCCCCCAGCCCCTCCCCCCAGCCCACACGTGGCTTCGCTCAAAGTTGAAGAATTCCAGGGCCCCTCCCCCCTCCCTCTCTCTCCCCCAGACTCATGGCGGGGTGGGGGCACAGAGGCCAGGGGGCCTTGGTGGAGTGGATGGTGGTGGGGGTTGGTGGTGGGGTTGGTGGTGGAGGTTGGTGGTGGGGTTGGTGGTGGGGGTTGGTCGTGGGGTTGGTGGTGGGGTTGGTGGTGGGGGTTGGTGGTGGGGTGGTGGTGGGGTTGTTGGTGTAGGTTGGTGGTGGGGGTTGGTGGTGGGGGTTGGTAGTGGGGTGGTGGTGGTTGGTGGTGGGGTTGGTGGTGGGGTTGGTGGTGTGGGTTGGTGGTGGGGTTGGTGGTGGGGTTGGGGGTGGGGTTGGTGGTGGGGTTGGTGGTGGGGGTTGGTGGTGGGGTTGGTGGTGGAAGTTGGTGGTGTGGGTTGGTGGTGTGGGTTGGTGGTGTGGGTTGGTGGTGGGGTTGGTGGTGGTGGTTGGTGGTGGGGGTTGGTGGTGGGGTTGGTGGTGTGGGTTGGTGGTGTGGGTTGGTGGTGTGGGTTGGTGGTGGGGTTGGTGGTGGTGGTTGGTGGTGGGGTTGGTGGTGGGGGTTGGTGGTGGAGGTTGGTGGTGGTGGTTGGTGGTGGGGTTGGTCGTGGAGTTGGTAGTGTGGGTTGGTGGTGGGGTTGGTGGTGGGGTTGGTTGATCAGGCGGTGACTGGCGAGAGTCCCTCACCTGCACTGTTGGAATTTCTTTTTAGCATTTTCCGGTAACCGTAATGGAAGTAACCGGTAAATAAAACCGGTTACTTAACCGGTGGCCCCGCAAACACAACGATGTGTACAGCAGTGGTTCTTCTTCTGGGGGTGCGAGATGCCCTTTCTGGGGGGGGGGGGGGGGGGGTGGCGAAACGCGCGCAGATTTTTAGTTTTTTAGAAGCTAAATCATCGAAAGCACGAATTAAGCCCGGGCACGTTAAGTTACAATTCACTTTGTTTCATCAAACCCCTACGTTGGTATTCATCATTTCGCGTGGTTTTTTGAACGATTGCGAACCAAAGGGGTGCAGGGCTCCAGTAAAAGGTTCAGAATCACAGTTCTACAGCATGAAACATGAGAATAGGTCTGACATGTGTTGGCACTACAGCAGCAGGTGTTAAGATGTTAAAACCGCAAATAGAAGCCTGTCTGAAGGAATCAAGTCGGCATTAGCCACACACAGTGCTGTGTGGTGACCATGCGCACAAAGAAGCTCTGATAATAACAACAACAATAACAACAATAACAAGATGGCATTGTCCTTGAAACTGATTGTCCTGCACCAGCGGACTCGATGGCCTCGTCCCACCACCAGCGTCCGAGCGGAGAACTTCAAAAGGCGACCGACACAAAGACAATGGGCACACACGTGTCGGAGCATTCATAGGGCGGGGTGAGCAGCAGCGACATCATGGGATACCGTTCATGCCAGCGACAAAGTATGAAACGTAAGAAGTGGTCTTTATCATTCCGGCAGTAAAATAGGAGGTGTTAAGATGTTCAAGGTTTAACGACACATTTAGATTGTTTACGCGATCTAATCCCTCCCCCCCCCCCAAAAAAAAGAACACCTCTATTATGGAAAACGTTGCACTAACAGCCCTTGCCCCAACTCGCTGACAGCCCTTGCCCCAACAGTCTGCTACAGGCTACACGGGGAATATTTGTCCTGGTCTGGTGTTGGTGATGTTGGTGGTGCTGGTGGTGGTGGTGGCTGTGGGGGGTGGGTGGGGGGCCTAGGGGGGCTGATGCTGAGGGGCCGCTCCCCGCAGCCGCTGCCGTGGCCCAGCGGGGGCTCCGGGCGGGTGCGAGGGGCCGCTGACCCCTCCACCTTCAACTCAACCACGAGCAAAACAGATCACGTGATAGCCGTGTGCTGGGGGGGGGGGGTCGTCTATGACGGCCCCTGGCCAAACCCGCGCCCTCGGGGTTCCTCCAGAGACAGCGGGAACCCACGGCGAGTGGCCACGTGGAGACGAGAGGCTGCCACTCCTCTCTCTCTCTCTCTCTGTCGGGAGCTGGGATCGATATCTCAGGAGGTGACCGTGGACTGATTCGTGAGGGGTGGACGATCCTCGACTCCGGACAGGAAACTGGCAAATCAACGAGAGAGTGTCTCTGCTGATGAACAAAAGAAATGAAGGAAGAGGGTGGGGGTGGTGTGGAGGCGAGGTGTGGGGAGCTGTGAGTGGCAGGCCACTGCGGGCTCGCACCCCCATCAAGGGGAGACGAGTTGATGGCGGTGGTCGTGGTTGTTGATGCCCCCACCGAACCGAAGATGAACATCAGTCGATGTATGCAGGCAAGGTTGATGAGTCAGATGCCTTCTTTGACCTCCTGTCACAGGTGCTGGCTAAAGTGGCCCCTCGGGATAGAGTCATCCTGAGTGGGTCATGACACAGCCACCTGGGCCAGAGTGATTGGAAGGCGTGGGCCAGATTAGCTCAAGCATAACGGTAGGAAGCTACTCGAATTATGTGTAGCCCATGGGCTTGTAATCACCAACACGCTGTTCCGCCATCGGCGCAGCCACACAACATCATGGATGCATCCGGGTCCAAACCAGGGCATCCGTAACGTCCCTACTGGTCATCTGTTTAAAAAAGAGCCTCATAGCTCATCGGATTTCTCCAGGATAAATTTAGATTCTCATTCTGATATTATTCTTTTATTCCGCCGGACTATTTCGTGAAGGAAGAGCGGAATGCGACTCACGTCACGTTGCCACCAGGACCTGTCGTGCAGCTGATGTTCCCACTGACCACCGGCTTGTCATCTGTAAGATGCGCCTGCCGTGTTTCCACTGGGCTGGTGAACGTCCACCTAAAAACCCATTGAAAGCCACAGGAGCCTAGTCTCGGATCACTGATGAAAGTTGCGAGCAAAAATGTAATCATCGCTTGCAGCTGGGGTTGGCATCGTGCCTCCCCTCCTGCTCCTGATGCCGAGGGGAAATGAGCGAGGTTCAGGACTGTGGCTCATGCAGCTGCAGTGGCTGCTTTGGGTATGCAGTCCACCATCATCACCACCACCATCACCATAATCACCACCATCACCACCATAATCACCATTACCACCATCACCACTACCATCACCACCACAATCACCATTACCACCACCATCACCATCATCACCAACACCACGAGAACCACCATCACCACCACCGTCACCGCCACAATCACCACTACAATCACCACCACCATCATCACTACCATCACCACCACCATCACCACCACCATCACCACTTCCATCACTACCATCACCACGAGAACCACCACCACCACCATCACCTTCACAATTACCATCACCACCATCACAGTTCGTTTCATGCTGTAAACAATCGCGGTGTTGTTGTGTATTGTGGTCTTGTTGTCTTGTGGTGTTGTGTTGTGTGTTGTTGTGTTGTGGTGTTGTGTATTTATATTTCGCGACGTTTCACGCCACTGCCTCCCACAAGTCAACTTCCCCGCCCCGCGTCGCTATGTGCCCGGGGAATGAATGAATCGATGAGAAATGTCATCGATTAATTGATATTGAATTCAATTATTAATTACAATTCATGGCAATAATAGCATTAAGTGGCGGTACCCCGCCCCTCCGAGTAGCACGGTTGGCTACGCACGGTGCGAAAGAAGCTCAACGTGCACACCCTGCCGCGCACACCCTGCCGCGCACACCCTGCCGCGCACACCCTGCCGCGCACACCCTGCCGCGCACACCCTGCCGCGCACACCCTGCCGCGCACACCCTGCCGCGCACACCCTGCCGCGCACACCCTGCCGCGCACACCCTGCCGCGCACACCCTGCCGCGCACACCCTGCCGCGCACACCCTGCCGCGCACACCCTGCCGCGCACACCCTGCCGCGCACACCCTGCCGCGCACACCCTGCCGCGCACACCCTGCCGCGCACACCCTGCCGCGCACACCCTGCCGCGCACACCCTGCCGCGCACACCCTGCCGCGCACACCCTGCCGCGCACACCCTGCCGCGCACACCCTGCCGCGCACACCCTGCCGCGCACACCCTGCCGCGCACACCCTGCCGCGCACACCCTGCCGCGCACACCCTGCCGCGCACACCCTGCCGCGCACACCCTGCCGCGCACACCCTGCCGCGCACACCCTGCCGCGCACACCCTGCCGCGCACACCCTGCCGCGCACACCCTGCCGCGCACACCCTGCCGCGCACACCCTGCCGCGCACACCCTGCCGCGCACACCCTGCCGCGCACACCCTGCCGCGCACACCCTGCCGCGCACACCCTGCCGCGCACACCCTGCCGCGCACACCCTGCCGCGCACACCCTGCCGCGCACACCCTGCCGCGCACACCCTGCCGCGCACACCCTGCCGCGCACACCCTGCCGCGCACACCCTGCCGCGCACACCCTGCCGCGCACACCCTGCCGCGCACACCCTGCCGCGCACACCCTGCCGCGCACACCCTGCCGCGCACACCCTGCCGCGCACACCCTGCCGCGCACACCCTGCCGCGCACACCCTGCCGCGCACACCCTGCCGCGCACACCCTGCCGCGCACACCCTGCCGCGCACACCCTGCCGCGCACACCCTGCCGCGCACACCCTGCCGCGCACACCCTGCCGCGCACACCCTGCCGCGCACACCCTGCCGCGCACACCCTGCCGCGCACACCCTGCCGCGCACACCCTGCCGCGCACACCCTGCCGCGCACACCCTGCCGCGCACACCCTGCCGCGCACACCCTGCCGCGCACACCCTGCCGCGCACACCCTGCCGCGCACACCCTGCCGCGCACACCCTGCCGCGCACACCCTGCCGCGCACACCCTGCCGCGCACACCCTGCCGCGCACACCCTGCCGCGCACACCCTGCCGCGCACACCCTGCCGCGCACACCCTGCCGCGCACACCCTGCCGCGCACACCCTGCCGCGCACACCCTGCCGCGCACACCCTGCCGCGCACACCCTGCCGCGCACACCCTGCCGCGCACACCCTGCCGCGCACACCCTGCCGCGCACACCCTGCCGCGCACACCCTGCCGCGCACACCCTGCCGCGCACACCCTGCCGCGCACACCCTGCCGCGCACACCCTGCCGCGCACACCCTGCCGCGCACACCCTGCCGCGCACACCCTGCCGCGCACACCCTGCCGCGCACACCCTGCCGCGCACACCCTGCCGCGCACACCCTGCCGCGCACACCCTGCCGCGCACACCCTGCCGGATCAATAGAGCGGAGGAAGAGAGGATGCTTCACAATGCAGGCGGGTTCGCAACCGACTTGCTGCGCTGCGCCACGGTGGCTATGAGATGTTAACTACCTCGCCTGGTACACAGGAGGTCGTGGATTCGACCCCGACCCTGAGGCCTGCTGCTGTATATTTGGAGTCTTGCGTGTCTCTCTCTCTCTCATCATCATCACGGTGGCTATGAGATGTTAACTACCTCGCCTGGTGTACAGGAGGTCGTGGATTCGATCCAGACCCTGACGCCTGCTGCTGTATATTTGGAGTCTTGCGTGTCTCTCTCTCTCTCTCTCATTATCATCACGGTGGCTATGAGATGTTAACTACCTCGCCTGGTGTACAGGAGGTCGTGGATTCGACCCCGACCCTGAGGCCTGCTGCTGTATATTTGGAGTCTTGCGTGTCTCTCTCTCTCTCATCATCATCACGGTGGCTATGAGATGTTAACTACCTCGCCTGGTATACAGGAGGTCGGGGATTCGACCCCGACCCTGAGGCATGCTGCTGCTGTATATTTGGAGTCTGCGTGTCTCCCTCTCTCATCATCATCACGGTGGCTAGGAGATGTTCGCTACCTCGCCTGGTATACAGGAGGTCGTGGATTCGACCCCGACCCTGAGGCCTGCTGCTGCTGTATATTTGGAGTCTGCGTGTTTCTCTCTCTCTCATCATCATCACGGTGACTAGGAGATGTTCGCTACCTCGCCTGGTATACAGGAGGTCGTGGATTCGACCCCGGCGTGAGGCCTGCTGCTGCTGCTGTATATTTGGAGTCTGCGTGTCTCTCTCTCTCCCCGTGGCCGCCGGTTTGTTTCCCCCTCCACATTCAGAATCGACGTCACGAGGCGTTCAGATTAATTAGTCTGCCGCTATAAATTCCCGCACGACCACGAGGGTGATGGCCATCAGCCAACTTCGTCGAGATTTCATTTGCGAGAGAACAGGGTCACTTCCAGCCTGGTTAAAAACAATTAGTGTAATAATAGTTAAAAAAGTGTAATAATAGTTTAAACTTATTAAGTGGCGGCTTTATTTATGTATTTAGTCAAGCCACCGTTTGCCCGACTGGCTTCAAAGCGCCTCGAATTCCTCCACTACAAAATTAATCTTCTGATTCCGAACATCTCTCTCGGACTGAGCGGCCACTCCTAGGGTTGACGGGGCAGCGGCTGAGACGGTGGTGGGGGGGGGGCAGTGGGGGGTGGAAGGGGGGGCAATGGAGGTGGGAGGGGGGGGCAGTGGGGGGGGGTCAGTTATTGTTTCTCGTTCCCGAGGCGGCCACGCGGAGTCTGCGTTGGGACCCCCACACTTGGTATTGGGGTAACGACCGGAACCCGGGAACTCGCCACGGAAGCGGACATCACAGAGCTAGTGGGGAGCGGTGGTGCAGCGGTTAGCACGCTGACTTGGCTCACCATTTATATTTACGCGATACCCCTCCCCAACCACCTCCCCCCCCTCTACTATGAAGCCAAAGCAAGAGATGCATTCCTCTGAATTGGAACTCAGACAGCATTCAGTGTAGAACCAAATTCTCAGCGATGTTGTTGTTTTAGTTCAGTCATTGGTGACCGGGAGCCCCCATTCCCCCACGATGCAATGTCCTGTAACGCTTCGCAAACCTGTTGGTGAATTTCCCGACAAAACGTGAAAAGTTCTGGCTGCAACGTCGGCCCAACGTTGGACCGACCTCTACGGTCCCGTGCGGAGAGTCGGACTTTGACTCTGCAACGACTCACGGCAACCTCTCTGCCGTGTTCTCATGCCTGCCAATCCCTGGTCAGCGCCTACATGATCGCAGACCAAGTCAGACCGTGTTGGTCACCCCGTGCCCCTATACAAATCCAAAAGTTCATCCTACGAAGTCCCATCGCAAGAGAGTAACACAAACAAATAGACACAAACTAATCGACTCATGTGGTTCTTTGTTGCCCGTATCGAAACGGCTGTTCGCCGCATGGACCTGAAAACTCAATTTCCCTGCACAAGAATTCGGGGTAACCCGTTGAGGTTGACGGGTTTGTGTTCTCACGACATTCAAATTCGCACGAGTGGACTGTTCAAAGTGAGCAGAGTGTAAGAACAATTTCCATAACCCCCCCCCGCCACTGGAATTAAACTCACCCACAATTACACAACACAAAGATCCCCCGTGTAGCCTTAACAAACTGTTGGGGCAAGTGCTGTTAGCGAGCACCTATAAAGGTTGGCACGGCACACGGGTGGCCAGGACCACGCGTGTGCCGTGTTTACACACCGCACCAGGTATTAATTTGAGGCTGAGTCGACCTAGGGGAGGCCCAGGACCGATTTAGATAATCGTCACTGGTATTGGCCGTGATCGGGATACGAACCCGGTTCGCCAGGTTCGTAGCGCAGCGCGCTGACCACTACACCACCGCTCCCCACACACACATACACACACATACACACACACACATACACACAATTCCACACGCAACTACCCGTACGCAATTCCACATACACACAATTACACACGCCCTTACACTACGCACACACAATTATACGGATACAATTACACACACACACAATTACACGCGCGTACACAATTACACACCCACAATTACACACACATAATTACACACACACACTTACACACACACACACTTACACACACGTAATTATACACACACTTACACACACACACTTACACACGCATAATTATACACACACACACACAATTACACGAAGACAAAGATTCCCCGTATAGCCTTAACAGACTGTATGGGCAAGTGCTGTTAGCGAGCACCTTTACACTCACACACACACTTACACACGTAATTATACACACACTTACACACACACACTCACACACACTCACACTTACACACACTTACACACACACACTTACACACACACTCTCACACACACACACACTTACACACACTTACACACACACTTACACACACACACTTACACACACACTCTCACACACACACACACTTACACACACTTACACACACACACTTACACACACACACACACTTACACACACTCTCACACACACTTACACACACTTACACTCACACACACTTACACACACACACTTACACATACACACTTTCACAATTTGGAACAATTTCTGCTCGACGCGCGTGTTTGCTGTTAGGAGGAAAGAGGGTGGGGGCCGTGGGGGGCAGGGGGGGGCGGCGCAGGGGGTCGTGGTGGTGGTGAGCGGTGCGGTGAGGGTGGTGAGGGTAGTGGCTGTGGGGTGATGATGGGGGATGGGTTGAACCTTGGCGCAGGAACAAAATATTTTCGGAGCCGTTCCTCCTCCTCCTCCCCCTCCCCCTTTCATCCCCCCCTGCCCCTCCCCCTGCCCCCCTGCCCCTCCCCCAGTCTGCTAAACGCCGGCTGCAACGTGTTTCGCGTTAGGCGCGGAGAGGTTCCCCCGGGCAGTGAGAAACTAACAAAGTAATAAATAAATCGTAAACAAAGTTAAATAAATAAAAATACAATAACAGAGAAATCACGAGCCGCTCAAAGAGACCCACGGGGGGATGGTTTTAACCGGCGGCAGGCTTCCACTGAGCGACAGGAGGCACATTTTGGATGGCGATCGTGCAAAGAACGTGGATGTCAACCCACACGGGGTCAGCTCCGCATGGACGCGTGTGCAAACGAGTTTTGCGGCCCATCGGATTCCTTCTGCAGCCTAAACACAGATTCTGATTCTGATGCCTCAGATCGCTTCTTCAAAGCAGCATGCCTCTGATAGAATACGGTGGCGTTGTGATTCGTTCTCTTGACTCGCTCCGGACAGCCTAAAGGAGCATTCCGCAGCACGAGAGAGGCGCTCGGGGAATGACTGAAATCACGAGCATGCCTCTATGTGTTTGTGTTTCTCCCTTGTGATGGGACTTTGTAGGATGAACGTCGAGATGTATAAGGTAGGCCGTGATAAGGGGTTGACAGGTATGTAGTAGTGTAGTGTATAGTGTAGTGTATATTGTAGTGTATAGTAGTGTATAGTGTAGTGTATAGTGTAGTGTACAGTGTAGTGTATAGAATTGACGATGAGATTTATAAGGGCACGGGGTGACCAATAAGGTCTGAATTGGTCGTAATAAGCTAGGCACCGATAAGGGGTTGACAGCTATGAAATGATCACAATCACAATAATCACTCTCCGTGATTGGTAATGCGGGAGAGCCTCAGAGTCGAGCCGCGCTGCTCCTCCTGCGGTGGCTAGGAGATGTTGACTACCTCGCCTGGTATACAGGAGATGTTGACTACCTCGCCTGGTATACAGGAGGTCGCGGGTTCCACCACCACCACCACCACCATCATCACAGTGGCTAGGAGATGTTGACTACCTCGCCTGGTATACAGGAGGTCGCGGGTTCCACCACCACCACCATCATCACAGTGGCTAGGAGATGTTTGCTACCTCGCCTGGTATACAGGAGATGTTAACTACCTCGCCTGGTATACAGGAAGTCGTGGGTTCCACCACCACCACCACCACCATCATCACAGTGGCTAGGAGATGTTAACTACCTCGCCTGGTATACAGGAGGTCGTGGGTTCCACCACCATCATCATCACGGTGGCTAGGAGACGTTAATTACCTCGCCTGGTATACAGCAGGTCGTGAATTCGATCCCGACCCTGCTGTCTGCTGCTGTATATTTGGAGTTTGCGTGTCTCTCTCTCTCTCCCCGTGGTCGCGTGTTTTTTTCTCCCGGTCCTCCGGTTTTACCCTCCACATTTACAATCAACATCACGCGTTTAGAATATTTGGCTGCTGTTTAAAATTGTCCACGTAATGATGATGATGAGCCACTTGCTTGAGATATCAGTGGTCGCCAGAAGCAGCGATGTCGACCAATGGGCCTTAAGCTGGTAGAGTAACAATATCTCGTTTACAGGTTGACATGTTTGTCTGCTCTGCTTTGGATCACGGTAGCACGCTGGAGAGAGTTTTGCATTTTACATTTGTGCATCAGGCGTCCGCATCTGCCGTGGTCTGTGCAGTGGATGCGATGTCGGTGGACCATGAGCTTCGTGGAAGATCAAACCCCAGATATCTTCTCAGTGACGTCACCGCCACGCCGCTCGTGCCACGCTGGGTGCACTTTGAGGCCACGTGAAGTTTTGAAAGCTCCCTGCTGACAAGGAGGTCACGGAGAGTACCCAGCTGCAGATGTACCACCTGTGCTCCCGACTGTGGCAACTCGCTGTGTTTTCGCCGCCCGGTGCTCGGCTCGTTGTTGTGAGCGTCCCTCCTCTACCCTTCGTTGTTGCTGGAGGGCGACTGCCTCCAACTACCCAGTAGCAGCAGCGTCCTTCACGAGCCTCCTCCATAGAGGCCGATCTTGACACCGCTGGTACCAGTCATCGGCAAGTCCACTCAGCTCCACGTCCTCCTGTACCACATTGCCCGTGGCGCGTCCGTTTCGCCCCCTCTACCTCCCAAACAGACGCTGATTGGGCATGCGGTGGCTGGGCATGCGGGCTACGTGACCCACCCAACGCAGCCTTGACTGCCAGATGAGCTCACTGATGGGAATGTGTCCATATCTTTCAAGTATTTGTGAGCTCCTCACACAATCCAGCCTGGTTAAACCCAGGATGGATTGTAGTCAGACCAGCCTGTACCTGGGTCAGTGACAGGGTGAATGTGTGAGTTGTGTGGGTGAGTTTGAGTGAGTGGGTCAGTGGGTGGGTCAGTGGGTGGGTGAATGGGTGAGTGCGTCAGTGCGTGGGTGAGTGCGTGGGTGAGTGGGTCATTGAGTGGGTGAATATGTGAGTGGGTGAGTGTGTGGGTGAGTGGGTCAGTGAGTGGGTGACGGGTCAATGTGATTGGGTGAATGAGTGGGTCAGTGAGTGGGTGAGTGTGTGAGTGGGTGAGTTTGTGAGTGAGTGAGTGGATCAGTGAGTGCGTTAGTGGGTGAGTGAGTGGGTGCGTGGATCAGAGAGTGGGTGAGTGAGTGTTGAATGGGTTAGTAAGTGGGTGAGTGAGTGGGTGAGTGCATCAGTGAGTAGGAGAGTGAGTGTGTGAGTGGGTGAGTGAGCGTTGAGTGGGTGAGTAAGTGAGTGAGTGAGTGGGTGAGTGAATCAGTGAATGGGTGAGTGAGTGGGTGAGTGCATCAGTGAGTGGGAGAGTGAGTGAGTGCGTTAGTGGGTGAGTGAGTGAGCGTTGAGTAGGTGAGTAAGTGTGTGAGTGAGTGGGTGAGTGAGCGTTGAGTGGGTGAGTAAGTGGGTGAGTGAGTGGGTGAGTGAATCAGTGAGTGGGTGAGTGAGTGGGTGGGTGAGTGAGTCGGTAAGTGAGTGGATGAGTGCATCAGTTAGTGGGTGAGTGAGTGGGTGAGTGAGTGGGTGAGTGCATCAGTGAGTGGGTGAGTGAGTGGGTGAGTGCATCAGTGAGTGGGTGCGTGAGTGGGTGAGTGGGTGAGTGGGTGGGTGAGTGAGTTGATGAGTGAGTGGGTGAGTGAGTGGGTGAGTGGGTGAGTGGGTGGGTGAGTGGGTGAGTGGGTGGGTGAGTGAGTGGGTGAGTGAGTTGGTGAGTGAGTGGGTGAGTGAGTGGGTGGGTGAGTGGGTGAGTGAGTGGGTGAGTGAGTGGGTGAGTGAGTGGGTGAGTGAGTGGGTGAGTTGGTGAGTGAGTGGGTGAGTGAGTGGGTGAGTGGGTGAGTGGGTGGGTGAGTGAGTGCGTTAAGCGGAAGCGATAACAAAGGGTGCGTTGTGAAACGACACCACGTGAAAATCAGATTTTGACCGTGTCGGGTGGTGGAGGGTTTTAACGTTGGTAATTGCAACAACTAAACAACATCAGCTAATTCGAAGTAAGCAGCACAATGCATCTCCTTCATATATATTTATTTATCCCTCTACATAAACAATCTAAAATTATTTTTCTTATTTCTTTAAATGTGCAAATCCCATCAGCCCACTCCGTCGTCCTTCTGGGAGTGCACCAATGCCAGCAGCATCGGTTCAGCAGAAAGCAAAACTCTGGACCCGTTTTGCTTTCCACTTTCGGGGTCTCATCAGCAGTTCGGCTCGCTGGTAGGTGGAGGGATCGCGAAGGGGACGGATCTCGTGATGATTTCATCATCGTGCGATGATTTATTTATAACGGTGGCGACTATTCACGTGGTTCTGCATCATCTCAATCTCGCTGGCGACGCTGTGAGGGAGCACCCTGACCCCCTCACCCGCCACCCTCACCCACCCCCCTCACCCACCCCCCTCACCCAACCCCCTCACCCAACCCCCTCACCCACCCCCCTCACCCAACCCCCTCACCCACCCCCTCACCCATCCCCCTCACCCACCCCCCTCACCCACCTTCCTCACCCACCCCCCTCACCCACCCACCCTCCTCACCCACCCCCCTCACCCACCCCCCTCACCCACCCCCCTCACCCAACCCCCTCACCCAACTCCCTCACCCACCCCCCTCACCCACCCTCGCTCGCTCACTCAGTGGTGTTGGGGGTGAGGGATGGTGGTGTGAGGGGTGGTATTTGTGGTGGGGGTGGTGTTGGTTAAACTACGTGGCCGGGAGTCAGAGCCTTTCCCTGTACACCTTGGGGTGCGACAGGGATGTCCTCTGGCTCCCACATTATTTAACATCTATTTTGACCGCGTAGTTCGTGAAGCCTTCAATAGCTGTACCGGGGGAATCTCCATTTGGTACAGATATAATGGGAGGCTGATCGATGCCCGGGTGCGATCAAGGGATGGCTCACTATTGGTCAACCACGTTATGTATGGTGATGATTTGGTAATAGCTGCTCATTCAGAGGAGGAGTTGCAGACGCTGCTGCTGAGACTGGAGCGTGCCACTAAGAGGTGGGGCCTTACCATCAGCCCCACCAAAACTAAGCACATGCCTGGGTATTTTGTACCATCGGACACTCCACCCCCACAACTCCCAATCGGTAATGGGGCAGTAGTGGAGAGAGTGGAGAGTTTCCCATACCTGGGCAGTGTGCTTATGACCGGTTCCAGTTTAACAGCAGAGGCCTCACTCCGAATCAGTCGAGCGGCAATATATTTTCATCGGTTGCGTAATGCTGTCTGGAAGCTACCTGGTCTGTCGCTCCGCACAAAGCTTCAAGTCTTCTCGGCCACAGTCATTCCGTCCCTTCTCTACGCTTGCGAAACGTGGACCCCCCTAATGGAGCATCTTCGCCGGTTGGAAACATTTAGGCTGGCCTGCCTACGATCCATCCTGGGTTTAACCAGGCTGGATTGTGTGAGGAGCTCACCAATCCTTCAAAAGATCTGGGCAAAGTACCATCGGTGAGCTCCTCCGGCAGGCAAGGCTGCGTTGGCTGGGCCATGTAGCCCGCATGCCCAGCCACCGCATGCCGAAACAACTTTTGTTCGGCCGGATCGAGGTGGCTAAACGGGCGCGGCACGGGCTAGAAAAGAGATGGAGTGATGTGGTACAGGAGGACGTGGAGCTGAGTGGACTTGCCTATGACTGGTACCAGCGGTGTCAAGATCGGCCTCTGTGGAGGAGGCTCGTGAAGGACGCTACTGGGCAGTTGGAGGCAGTCGCCCTCCAGCAACAACGGAGGGCGGAGGAGCAACGCTCACAACAACGAGCGGAGCGCCGGGTGATTAAAGCACAGCAAGTTGGCACAGTAGGGGCACAGGTGGTGCATCAGCCAGTTATCTCGGTCATCTCGGTCAGTCGACCCGTGGCACCTGGGTCTGCCCTGTGACCTCCTGCCAGCGGGCGTTCGACACTTCACGTGGCCTCAAGGTGCACATAGCCTGACACAAGCGTCGCGGTGACGTCACCGCCACTTAGTGGCGAATGGCGGTTGTTGTTGGTGGTGTTGGTGGTGGGTGTGGTGTTGGTGGTGTTGGTGGTGGGGTGGGGTGTTGGTGGTGGGGTGAGAGGTGTTCGTGGTGTTTGTGGTGGGGGTGGTGTTGTTGGTGTTGGTGGTGGGGTGGGGTGTTGGTGGTGTTGGTGGTGTTGGTGGTGTTAGTGTTGGTGGTGGGGTGGGGTGTTGGTGGTGTTGGTGTTGGTGGTGTTTGTGTTGGTGGTGGGGGTGGTGTTGGTGGTGTTGGTGGTGGTGTTGGTGTTGGTGGTGTTGGTGGTGGGGGTGGTGTTGTTGGTGTTGGTGGTGGGGGTGGTGTTGTTGGTGTTGGTGGTGGGGTGGGGTGTTGTTGGTGTTGGTGGTGTTGGTGGTGTTGGTGGTGGGGGTGGTGTTTGTGGTGGGAGTGGTGTTGGTGGTGTTGGTGTTGGTGTTGGGGTGTTGGTGGTGTTGGGGGTGTTGGTGGTGTTGGTGGTGGGGTTGGTGGTGTTGGGGGTGTTGGTGGTGGTGGTCGAGGCTCATTATATTTTCATGGACTCTTCCCACCGCCCCTCTCGCCCCTCTTTGTCTCGAGACCTCCTCGGCCTCCACGCGCGCGACACATCTCAGCGCGTGACACATCGCAGCGCGCGACACATCGCGCGACACATCGCAGCGCACGACACATCGCAGCGCGCGACACATCGCAACGCGCCCACGGCGCCCTTCACGGAGCCTCTTCATCTCCCCCCTCGCTCTCGAGATGCCGCACGCCGGGGTTAGGGGGGGGGGGCACGGGGGTCATGCGGGTGGGGGGCACGGGGGGAGGGGAGGAGGACCCCAACCGCATCTCAGATCCACAGCCTTCAAACTTAACTTGGAGCTTTCGTGACTGCTGGAATTACTCTTTGGTTCTTTCGGTAAAGTCACGTAGGAAGAGAAAATAATAAATTAAATAATAGCATTGCAACACAAGCAATCATCAGGTATAAATGAAATAGAAAACAAACCTAGTATACTTAGAAATATAATGCAATACAACACAGAGTGTCGGCTAACATAACAGTCAACACCATACCTGGTTGATTACGTTCTTCCAGAGAATGCTACATTTGAGAGAGATAAAACATAGAACCGGGGACATATAGACAGACATATAAGCAGAGAGAGATAACACAGAGATACATAGAGAGACACATACATAGGCACACAGAGAAAACCACGCCTCTGTGTCGAGAAGGGGGGGGGTGTCGAGAAATTAGCATGTCACCCCCTCACCCACCCCCCAACTATCACCAGACAATCACAACAACAACAACAAGACAAAGATCCCCCCGGTAGCCTTTGACAGACTGTTGGGGCAAGTGGCACACGAGGGGGTGGGTGGCCAACACCACGCCCGGCCGCCTTTGTCTCCCCAGTGGCGATGTTTACCATACCGCACCAGGTACTCGTTTTAGGCTGAGTGGACCTAGAGGAGGCCCAGGACTGGTACAGAACCAACCAGCGGCTTTTAGCTCGCCATCGAACACGGTCAAGCGCTTTCTGATATGCTTCTGTGGCCGTCTGGAACGCTCTGCTTTGCAATATTAGAAAGCCACCCGAGCATTGCACCTTTACATAATCGAGTTTGTAAAAGTAATTTCTTTAGAACGGCTTTTTGTCTCTCGTTTGTTGTCCTTTCCCCACACCTCTTTTCGACATACAGTACATACAGACAGCCACAACTACAACCTCCGCCACAGTGCCGATGATCACTGTAACATTGTTTTTATAGCTTTATTTTGGTGATTTCGAAAACGTTTTGGTTTGCAATCTTTGTTTGTTTGTAGTACAGAGTTAGACTCAGTGGCGGCTCCTGCAAAATCTCTCAGGGGGGGCAAATGTCTGGATGATTGATAAGGATGAGGTCCACCAATGCAATGGATAAATTAACAGCTTAAGCATGTAAAGGCAACTTCACTTCTTTAATATTAATGAAAAATAAAGTGACTCTTACAATACATCTTGTTTGTTTCTATACTCACTATTAAAACAAACCACTCAAGTTTCTTTTATTAAAGATTCCACTAGGTGGCGACAAATTATATTGTTGGATGAAACGTGCTTACGTATGATGGCGTAAGCACGTATGATGACGTAAGCACGTTAGGGCGAGCCCTCCCGGAAGCCATAGAGAATGCATTGCAGCGCCCCCGTTCGAAAAAAAACATCTTTGAATGTAAGTCTATGGGACCACTCGGGGCGATTCTCAGCTGGAGGGAAATCGCCCAAAAAGAGGCGGTACTCCACAGAACGTAGCATGACGCTGATTGGACTATATCCAGAGGCACAGTGACGGCTAGCGTGACTCTGTGGTTGAATGACATTGGTGGTGCGTCGCCCAATCGCCCTAATGAAGAAACCGCCCCTGGTTAGACTGATAACTTGAATCTAAATTGTCTTATGGTTGTTATTGTTTGACTTGCATCCCACTGGGATTTTTGCACACAGCGTTGATATACGGTGCTTGTTCTGGAAGACTTTGCTGTTTTTTTCCTGGATTTTTCTGTTGCGCGAAGTCACTTTGAGATGTTTCTTGTTCATGTTTTTGTTTGTTGCGGTTGCACCCGAGTCAAGAGCCGCATGGCTCACAGGGTTATACCTAATACATGAAACTGAAACCATCATCAACAACAACAACTACCCTCACAGCTACAACCGAAACCACTCTACCTCAAACCCCAGCCACAATCACCATCAACCACAACTGATATGCGAATAGAGCAGGGCCCTCTTTTGAGATGTTAACTCCCTCGCCTGGTCTACAGGAGGTCGCGAGTTCGATCCCGACCCTGACGCCTTCGGTATGTTTGGAGTTTGCGTGTCTCTCTCTCTCTCTCATCATCATCATCAACACTGTGGCTAGGAAATGTTAACTTCCTCGCCTGGTATACAGGAGGTCGTGGGTTCCATCCCGACCCTGACGCCTGCTGTGTATTTGGAGTTTGCATGTCTCTCTCCCCATGGGCACGTGGTTGTTTTTTCTCTGGGACCTGCAGGGGTTTCTCTCCACATTTGATAAACACGCGTTTAGAGTATTTTGGCTACTGCTATAATTGTCCACGTGATAAGCCACTTCGTTGAGCTGTCATTTGTGGCGGTCACGTCGCTTCTGAAAAATAGCTACGTAGCAACCCAGTGGGGCCCAACTTGGTCAAATGAAACAAACAGTTGACGAAAAATAGTTTAGTCGGAGTCTTTGAGGTACATTGAGGCTTTACACTAGAAATAAAGCAAACAAGAAACACGAGGCTCTAAAGAAAGCTGTCTCTGGTGTAGACCAATCAGTTTCAAGGACAATGCATATATTATCAGAGTATGTTTCTTGTTTTCATTTTGACTGCAGGCATTGTGGTTAATGCAGACATGAATCCTTGTAAAAAGGTTACAGTTTTGTTGCCAGAAAAAAGGGGAACAACCCTATTATTATACGTTGGTACTGTCAAAGGAGGTCTAATGATGAAAAAGAAACACCCGGTCAAGGTACGTCCCAGCCCACCTCCGTTGGGGGCCCTGGCTCAAGTGGTGGAAATTCCACATTCCCATGGCAGGGCACGGACGGTTGGCGATGTAATTGGGGGGCCTGGATCAGCCGCAGCCCCCCACGCCTCGCCAGACGCGGGGAGGCGACGCGACGAAGGGCAGAGCGCCCTGTTTATTTATTTATTTATGTCGTCACAAGATACACGACCCGTCGTAGTAGATATACACACACATAACAAGGCTTTGTTAAAACCCTCATTTTTGCACGTTAAAGATTTGAACACTTTTAAAAATAACGTTATTAATTATTATGATTTTGTTCAGCAGTTTCATTGCGAAAATGTGCTACGATCCGCGAAGTATTTGTACACGCGGCGATGTACAACCCTCGCTCGTGAAGCTCGGCAAACGTTAGGGATTCGCATGTGTGTGTGCACACATGTGTGCGTACACATGTGTGTGTGCACATGTGTACGTACACATGTGTGTGTGCGCCTACACATGTGTGTGTGTGGAGACACATGTGTGTGTGTGTGTACACATGTGTGTATGTACACGTGTGTGTGCACATATGTGTGTGCGTGTGTGTACACATGTGTGTGTGTACACACGTGTGTGTGTACACACAAACATGAGTGTGTGTACACATGTGTGTGTGTACACATGTGGCGACCCGAGTTCGATTCCCACTCACGGCTAACACCAGTGACGATTATCTGAACCGGTACTGGGCCTCCCCTAGGTCGACTCAGCCTCAAATGAGTACCTGGTGAGGTGTGTAAACATCGCCACTGGGGAGACAAAGGCGGCCGGGCGTGGTTCTGGCCACCCACCCCTCGTGTGCCGTACCGGCCTTCATGAGTGCCCGTGAACAGCTCTTGCCCCAACAGTCGTGTAAGGCTATACGGGGGATCTTTATCTTTGTGTGTGTGTGGAGGAGGCTCGTGAAGGACGCTTCTGAGCAGTTGAAAGCAGTCGCCCTCCAACAACCACGGAGGGCGGAGGAGCGACGCTCACAACAACGAGCAGAGCGCCGGGTGGCTAAAGCACAGCAAGTTGGCACAGTAGGGGGCACAGGTGGTGCATCAGCCAGTCATCTCGGTCATCTCGGTCAGTCGACCCGTGGCACCTGCTGGGTCTGCCCCGTGACCTCCTGCCGGCGGGCGTTCGACGCTTCACGTGGCCTCAACACGCACCTAGCCTGGCACAAGCGTCGTGGTAACGTCACCGCCACTTAGTGGCGAATGGCGGTTGTTGTTGTTGGTGTGTCTCCACATGTGGGTGTGTGTACATGTGTGTATGTACATTGTGTGTATTACACACACGTGTGTGTGTGTGTACATGTGTGTATGATACACGGGGAACACAAATAAAGCGGTCAGACAGTTGTGATCATCGTATTTCAAAGTCGCGAAGCCAACAAACCGCTCACAACACAGTCAGCCCGTTGCCTTCGATCTCCGCTCAACTCAACATCTGCTGATGAGACGCTGCGGGACGAAACCGCCCCAGAGCGCCGCTCGTATTGCACCAATGCTGCGCGTGGCTGACGGGACGTGTCTGAGGGGATGTGTCTTACGTGACGTGTCTGACGGGATGTGTCTGACGGAATGTGTCTGAGGGGATGTGTCTGACGTGACGTGTCTGACGGGATGTGCCGGACGGGATGTGTCTGAGGGGATGTGTCTGACGGGATGTGTCTGAGTGGATATGTCTGAGGAGATGTGTCTGACGTGACGTGTCTGACGGGATGTGTCTGAGGGGATGTGTCTGACGTGACGTGTCTGACGGGATGTGTCTGAGGGGATGTGTCTGACGTGACGTGTCTGACGGGATGTGTCTGACGGGATGTGTCTGAGGGGATGTGTCTGACGTGACGTGTCTGACGGGATGTGCCGGACGGGATGTGTCTGAGGGGATGTGTCTGACGGGATGTGTCTGAGGGGATGTGTCTGAGGGGATGTGTCTGACGTGACGTGTCTGACGGGATGTGTCTGAGGGGATGTGTCTGACGTGACGTGTCTGACGGGATGTGTCTGAGGGGATGTGTCTGACGTGACGTGTCTGACGGGATGTGTCTGAGGGGATGTGTCTGACGTGACGTGTCTGAGGGGATGTGTCTGACGTGACGTGTCTGACGGGATGTGTCTGAGGGGATGTGTCTGAGGGGATGTGTCTGACGGGATGTGTCTGACGGGATGTGTCTGACGGGATGTGTCTGAGGGGACGTGTCTGACGTGACGTGTCTGACGGGATGTGTCTGACGGGATGTGTCTGAGGGGACGTGTCTGACGTGACGTGTCTGAGGGGATGTGTCTGACGGGATGTGTCTGAGGGGATGTGTCTGAGGGGACGTGTCTGACGTGACGTGTCTGACGGGATGTGTCTGACGGGATGTGTCTGAGGGGATGTGTCTGAGGGGACGTGTCTGACGTGACGTGTCTGAGGGGATGTGTCTGACGGGATGTGTCTGAGGGGATGTGTCTGAGGGGACGTGTCTGAGGGGACGTGTCTGACGTGACGTGTCTGACGTGACGTGTCTGACGGGACGTGTCTGACGGGACGTGTCTGCGGGGACGTGTCTGAGGGGACGTGTCTGACGTGACGTGTCTGACTTGACGTGTCTGACGGGACGTGTCTGACGTGACGTGTCTGACTGGACGTGTCTGACGGGACGTGTCTGAGGGGACGTGTCTGAGGGGACGTGTCTGAGGGGATGTGTCTGAGGGGACGTGTCTGACGGAACGTGTCTGACGGGACGTGTCTGAGGGGACGTGTCTGAGGGGACGTGTCTGAGGGGATGTGTCTGAGGGGACGTGTCTGAGGGGATGTGTCTGACGGGATGTGTCTGAGGGGACGTGTCTGACGGAGCGTGTCTGACGGGACGTGTCTGAGGGGATGTGTCTGACGGGATGTGTCTGAGGGGATGTGTCTGAGGGGATGTGTCTGAGGGGACGTGTCTGAGGGGACGTGTCTGACGTGACGTGTCTGACGGGACGTGTCTGACGGGACGTGTCTGACGGGACGTGTCTGAGGGGATGTGTCTGAGGGGATGTGTCTGAGGGGACGTGTCTGACGGGATGTGTCTGACGGGATGTGTCTGACGGGATGTGTTTGACGGGACGTGTCTGACGGGACGTGTCTGAGGGGATGTGTCTGAGGGGATGTGTCTGAGGGGATGTGTCTGACGTGACGTGTCTGACGTGACGTGTCTGACTGGACGTGTCTGACGGGACGTGTCTGAGGGGACGTGTCTGAGGGGACGTGTCTGAGGGGATGTGTCTGAGGGGACGTGTCTGACGGAACGTGTCTGACGGGACGTGTCTGAGGGGACGTGTCTGAGGGGACGTGTCTGAGGGGATGTGTCTGAGGGGACGTGTCTGAGGGGATGTGTCTGACGGGATGTGT
>NC_136327.1:8802434-8874934 GCF_964198595.1 Lampetra fluviatilis | reverse complement strand
TGTAGCTGCCGTGACTGTTCCGCACGGACCACCCCTCGCCCTCGGCCGCAGCACCCGCCGTGTGAGACGCGCCTCGCGCATCGAGCGCCTCGGGTGGCGGCGTCGGGTGGCGGGAGGGGATCTCACGACACAAACGTTGCTCCAGGTGATGATGACGTTGTCGCCAAATACCCCCCCTCCCCCCGGTATCGGGTAACCACGCGCGTGTGTGCACCTAGCCTGGCACAAAGCGCCGCTTAGTGGTCAACGTCTGCCGTCGTCGTCTGTTGTTGTTTGTTGTTGTCGTTTGTTGTTGTTTGTTGTTATTGTTGTTTGTGGTGGTGCCAGGCCGTCACGCGCGCGCGCGAGAGAGAGGGGCGACGAAGCACGCGGGTTTCTTTTGTGAATAAAGAAAACAAAAATACTTTGACGTTACGGCCCATTAAGGCCGTGCCATTGAGCCGACAAGCCAGCGGGGGTTGGTGGGCTCAGTGCGGAATTGAAACGACAACAAGCCCAGCCTCGCAGTCCAACAAGGGAGCCTCCCGCGCTCGCCCCAGCGGGTTCGCAATGATGGTCGTTCCCATAATCGGTCGTTATTCGAGTCTCATAAGATTACGCAAAGAAAAGTAACTGATGTCATTGTTTTGTGTCACGTAGCCACCAATGTTATCCACATTAGAGGTTTTTATTTATTTTGGAGGGGGTGGGGGGTAGATCGCGTTGAATATAAGTGTGTCGTTAAACCCGCCACCACCCGACACAGCCAATGGAAAAGGTTTGTCACGTAAACAGAACGTGGCAGGCTAACCGGTGTGTTGGAGAGTAAACCCACAACATGTTGAGCGGTATGCCCTACTAGTAACTAATTGGCTACTTAGCTGTGTTGATGATTTATCCAAACGATACTATCGATGTATTAAAAAAACATTTATTCCCGACCCCCCCCCCCCACCGTGTATCCCAGCGCTCTGTGTGAAAGCCACGTGGTGAAACAAGCGTTCGCTAAATAAAAAACAAATACAAAACACGGAGTCTCGTGACCGACGTTCAGGAGGGCTCTGCCAATGCCGCGCTGCAGGGAGGAGGCGATGACCACCACTGCTGCTGCCGCTGCCGTGTAGTGACCCCAAATGTAATAATTGCGCCGTGTAATTGTACAATTTAAAGATGAAATCCAACGCGGACCTTGACGCCGGCTGGTCCACAGTTGCCCCCAATTGCCCACAATGATGGCTCAAAATGATGGGCCACGGTGACCCACGGTGGCCCATAATGGCCCCCGACGTCGCGGGATCTTTAACGTCCGCCTCGAGTGAAGCAGCAGACGGTGCCCGCAGTATAATCATTACTGTTGCTGTGAGCACTACGACAACAACGAAGGCGGCAGTATTTTAAACAAAACTGTGTTTTTATTGTACCAGGTGAGGCCTCCCATGGCGCTGCTGTGCAGCGCTTCTTCAGAAGCGGCCTCGCCAACACAAATGGGAGCTCCACGAAGTGGGCTTATCGCCATCATCATCACGTGGAAATGTAGAGCAGCCAAATATTATCTAGACGCGTGATATTACTTCTAAATGTGGAGGGAAAAGCCGGAGGACCCGGATAAAAAATCCACGCGACCACGGGGGGGGGGGTGGGGCAGGGAGAGACGCAAACTCCAAATATACAGCAGCAGCAGGCGTCAGGGTCGGGATGGAGCCCACCGCGACCTCCTGCATGCCGGGCGAGGGAGTTAACATCTCCGAGCCACCGCGGCTCGTATTGACTAGGGGCGGCCGCTGGAGGTTCGAACCGCGAGGCTCCGCAGTAAGCGGCCACAGCTGGGCCCCGCGTCGTCACCCCCCAATATGGCCGATATCCCCGTGGGGTGCATATGCGCATCGATCGATATCTGAATGTGACATCCACGGCATTATCACCTCCTTCTCCTCCTTCCTCCGCCACTCTCTGAAAGAGAGAATCGCCCCGCTGGCGCCATCCGCGTCCGCGGAGATCTCGCGTTGGCAGAGCGACTTTCGACTCTCTCTCTCTCGACTCTCCTCTGACGGGCCCGCGGAAGCAGAAACGACAGAACTACGACCGCAGATTGCATCGCCTCCTCCCACCCCTTTTTCCGACGCGCCCTGCCACACGAGAGTAATGTTTCGTCGCGTAACGAGTCAAAGCGATATTTTTATTTGTTTGAATTCTCAAAAGCCGGACAAGTTTTTGGCCAACTTTAGTCCGGAACTTAACGTGTCCATTGGGGGGGGAAGGGGGATATCTTTCTGTCGTCATCGGTGGCCAGGCTGAGGTCATCATCAACTCACGAACTTCCGTCTGTCCGTCCGTTTGTCCACCCGTCTGTCTGCCCTGTCCGTCTGTTCGCTCGTCTATCCGGTCGTATGTTTGTACGTCCGCCTGTGTGTCTGTAGGCTCCGTCCGTCCGTCTGTCCATCCGTCTGTGTGTCGGTCTGTGTGTCTGTCTGTGTGTCTGTCGGTCTGTGTGTCTGTGTGTCTGTGTGTCGGTCTGTGTGTCTGTTTGTGTGTCTGTGTGTCTGTCTGTGTGTCTGTCGGTCTGTGTGTCTGTCTGTGTATCTGTCTGTCGGTCTGTGTGTCGGTCTGTGTGTCTGTGTGTCTGTGTGTCGGTCTGTGTGTCTGTGTGTCTGTCTGTGTGTCTGTGTGTCTGTCTGTGTGTCTGTGTGTCTGTCTGTGTATCTGTCTGTCGGTCTGTGTGTCTGTGTGTCGGTCTGTGTGTCTGTGTGTCTGTCTGTGTGTCTGTGTGCCTGTCTGTGTGTCTGTGTGTCGGTCTGTGTGTCTGTGTGTCGGTCTGTGTGTGTGTCTGTGTGTCTGTGTGTATGTCTGTGTGTCTGTCTGTCGGTCTGTGTCTGTGTGTCGGTCTGTGTGTCTGTGTATATGTCTGGTTCCCCCATCCCCCCGCCCCCCGGGGGGCCAGGGGCAGACCGTCGGCGCCGGTCGACGCCGCTCCCACGCGCGTGAAGGAGGCGCCACGAGTCGAGTCGCCTCGCAGTTCGGTGACCCCCTCCCCCAGTCCCCCTCGCTCTGGCCCACAGAGCCGCCACAGCGATCCGAGTTCACACCACCCACCACCACCCACCCACCCACCACCACCCACCCACCACCCACCACAGCCCGGCCGCACCATCACGGCCTGGAGTGAGCTCGGCTCTCGATGTCTCGGACTGAGCCCGCCGGAGGGCGGCACGGCACACGCGCCCGGCCGCCTTTGTCTCCCCCAGTGACGATGTTTACTACACACCGCAGCCGGGCACTCGTATGAGGCTGAGTAGACCTAGGGGAGGCCCCAGGACCGGTTCAGATAATCGTCACTGGGTGTTGGCGGCCGTGAGCGGGAATCGAACTCGGGTCGCCGGGTTCGTAGCGCAGCGTAGCGCTAACCGCTCCCCCACCGCTCCCTACTATACACACCGTACAAAAACAAAGATCCCCCGTGTAGCCTTAACAGACTGTAGGGGCAAGTGCTGTTAGCGAGCAGCACCTATGAACGCCGGCACGGCACACGAGGGGGTGGGTGGCCAGCACCACGCCCGGCCGCCTTTGTCTCCCCAGTGGCGATGTTTACACACCGCACCGGGTACTCGTTTGAGGCTGAGTCTACCTAGGGGAGGCCCAGGACCGGTTCAAGTAATCGTCACCGGTGTTGACCGTGAGCGGGAATCGAACTCGGGTAGCCGGGTTCGGAGCGCAGCGGAGCGCTAACCGCTGTACACACACCACTCACACACAGTCGGACACACACCACACACACAGTCGGACAAACACCACTCAAACACACAGTTGGACACACACCACTCACACACACACAGTCGCACACACACCACTCACACACACAGTCGGACACACACCACTCACACACAGTCGGACACACACCACTCACATACACAGTCGGACACACACCACACACACACAGTCGTACGCACCCCGCTCAAGCTGTATAATAAATAAAAGCGCGTCGATCGTGGTGGCGCGTGACGCAGCAATGGCCACCGCCGTCTCTACGTGGCGGCCACGAGCAGCGCGGCCACGAGTAGCGGCGCCGCGAGTCGCGGGGCCGCGGCCCCGGCCGGCGGGCAGTCCACCCGGCGACCACCTCCTCCTCCTCCTGTGTCACCTCCACCGCGATGACGATGATCAACAACAGCACCACCACCAACACCACCACCACCACCAATACCACCGTCGTCATCATCGCCATCGTCGTCGTCATCATCACCACCACCACCGTAGGAGCCAAAGTCCCCGCTCCCGGCCAGGAAGTCCTCTCCGTCGAAGCACAACTCCGCCATGTTCCGCTTCACCGCCTCGCAGAACGGCCTCTCGATGCCGTCGCAGACGCAGTCGCTGAGCTGCCGCGCGCCCTGCAGACTCAGCATGCGCTCGATGACGGCGCGGCACTGCGGGGAGCAGCGCGCCCCGTTGAAGAGCTGCCCGCAGCCCCGCAGGTACTCGTCCAGCGTGGCGCTGCAGCGCGGCTCCTCCAGGCACCGATGCCTCGCGTCGGTGCAGCCCACCACCACTCGGCGGCGACCACCACCGCCGGTGTCCGCCGCCACCGCGGCCGTGAACGTGCGCGGCAGGCAGGGCTCGAGGGCGCTCTTGGTGCGCAGGCAGCGCGGCTCCCGGCCGCAGTCGCAGCTCTCGAGCGCGGGTCCCGAGCGGGTCCGGTTGAGTTGGACCAGCGCCGTGATGCACAGGCTCGGGCAGCGGAGCGAGGCGGCCCCGCCCGCCCGGCCCCTTCCACCTCGGCCCCTTCCACCGCCCCGCCCGGCACCCGCACCCGCCGGGTCTCCGTCGCGCCAGCCGTCGTCCGAACCTCCTCCTCCTCCGCCGTGTCCACCTCCGCCGTGTCTGCCAGCACCTTCCAGAGCTCCACCGCGACCTCCGCCGCCGCCGATAGAAGCGGCGTCGCCGCCGCGCACCGCGTGGCAGGCGGAGACGTAGCCGTCGTAGGCGCGCTTGCACTCCGCCTCCTGGCTGCAGCGCACTATCGCCTCCCAGCACGGCGGCCTCGCCGCCTGCTGCTGCTGGGAGGACGAGGAGGGGGACGAGGAGGAGAGGGCGAGAGGCGCCCAGCAGAAGAGGAGCAACGAGAGGACGACGCGGCACAGGTGGAGAGGCTCCATGGCAGCTGGCCGCGGCCGACGGGAGAGAGGGCGCAGGGAGACGCGGGGAGAGATTTGTTGTGGCTGTGAGTTTGTTGTTGTTGTTGTCGTTTTATCTTCTCGAGCTGGGGTCGTCGTCTCCCGGTGTCGTCCTTGACACGATCGTTTCCGCGGTGTCCGCGTCACCTCCGCGTCTGCTGTGCTCCGCGTGTGCACGCGCGCCTCTGCGTCTTCGTCGTCGTGTCTCGGTGTCTCCGCTGTCCGGTAACCCCGTGTCTCGGTGTCTCCGCTGTCCGGTGACCCCGTGTCTCGGTGTCCCCGCTGTCCGGTGACCCCGTGTCTCGGTGTCTCCGCTGTCCGGTGACCCCGTGTCTCGGTGTCTCCGCTGTCCGGTGACCCCGTGTCTCGGTGTCCCCGCTGTCCGGTGACCCCGTGTCTCGGTGTCTCCGCTGTCCGGTGACCCCGTGTCTCGGTGTCCCCGCTGTCCGGTGACCCCGTGTCTCGGTGTCCCCGCTGTCCGGTGACCCCGTGTCTCGGTGTCTCCGCTGTCCGGTGACACCCTGTCTCGGTGTCTCCGCTGTCCGGTGACCCCGTGTCTCGGTGTCCCCGCTGTCTGGTGACCCCGTGTCTCGGTGTCTCCTTACAATCGCAGGCGTCTTGATTTTCTCCGCGCGTCTCCTCGCCTCCCACGACGTCTCTCCCGCGGCGTCTCCCCGCGTCCACGCGACTCCCGCTCGACTCGGCGCTCCGCTCACGGCCGCCCCATGTCCGCGCGCCGCCGCCGCCAAAGCCGGAGACGCGGAGGGGTCGCGACGGAGACGAAACTCACCGCGGCAGAGCGATGTCGCTTTCACGCTGTCCTTCTGTCCTTCTGCCGTTGAGTTCAACACACGAAGGCCCGGCAGCAGACACTCCTCGGCCTTCAAACGGCGACCTTCACGTCCCCTCGGAGACAGACACCGCGACGAGACCCCGAGGTTGTATCCAGATACATGCCGCGTTGGCGCTGCAGCCCGATCTTAAACAGCAGGGCGCGTGGGTGAGGGCGAGTGGGTGAGCGAGAGAGCGAGCGACTGGGTGAGTGGGTGAGTGAGTGAGTGTGAGAGTGGGTGAGTGTGTGTGCGAGTGGATGAGTGTGCGAGTAGGGAGTGAGTGAGAGAGGGTGAGTCGGGGAGGGGGAGAGGGTGAGTGAGTGTGAGAGTGGCTGGAGAGTGAGTGAGTGGAAGAGAGGGGGAGAGATTGAGAGAGAGAGAGAGAGGAGGGTGGTGTTATGGGGGTGTGGCATTTGGAGAGAGTAAAATGTGCGAGCGTGAGAGAGAGGGTGGGGTCGTCGATGGGAGACGGGGGGAGGGAGGAACCAGGGAGAGAGAGAGGGGGGAGGGAGAGAGGGGTGGGGAGCGGTGGAGCAGCGGTTAGCGCGCTGCGAAGCCGGCGATCCGAGTTCGATTCCCGCTCACGGCCATCGCCAGTGACCTGGGCCTCCCCGAGGTCGACTCAGCCTCAAATTAGTATCTAGTGCGGTGTGTAAACATCGTTACATGGGAGACAAAGGCGGCCGGGCGTGGTGCTGGCAACCCACCCCTCGTGTGCCGTGCCGTTCTTTACAGGTGCTCGCTAAGAGCACTTGCCCCTGCAGCCTATGAAGGCTACACGGGTGATCTTTGTCTGTTGATTCGGAAAGAGTGCGAAAGAGAGGGAGGATCAGAGGGGTGAGTGTGAGTGAGCGAGGGTGTGAGTGAGTGAGTGAGGGTGTGAGTGAGTGAGTGAGGGTGTGAGTGAGTGAGGGTGTGAGTGAGTGAGGGTTTGAGTGAGTGAGTGAGGGTGTGAGTGAGTGAGGGTGTGAGTGAGTGAGTGAGGGTGTGAGTGAGTGAGTGAGGGTGTGAGTCGGAGATAATGTGGGGGAGGGTCTTACGGGAGGGGTGTGCTCGAAACGTCGGACGCGGTAATGCAGCTGTAGGCGCAGCCCCTGCAACGCCTCACGCAGGACACTGCTGGCGGAAGGGGGCTCCACTCGAGGGAGCTCCGGGCGGTGCTCGTACCCATTAGGGCTGAACGATTAATCGATTTCAAATCGAAGTCGCAATTTGAAGTAATGCGATTAGCAAATCGCAAAGGCTGCGATTTTTTGTGATTTGAAAAGTCCTACTATTACTTTCTTATTGGAAGTGTTGTATTTATTATTATTATAACTTTATTAATTTAACTTAACAATTGTTCTTTGTTTGATTATTCTATTTCAATGAAAACATTTGTATAAGTACATGTTGGAAGCAAATCATATATTTAAAGTTTTCATCCTTGCATTAGAATATATAGAGCAGTTCATAAGTTGATGGTATCGTGTTTCAATGCTCCATCGCATGTTTTAAATGTTACACATCTTGACTTAAAAAAATGTAATCGCAAATCAAATCGCAATCGCTGTCTGATTCTGTCCATACTTCACCTCGCTGGCGCGTGCGCGAGTTTGGCGGGCAGCATCGACGGCGTGCAGGACAAGCGTGGAGTCAGCTGGAGATTTGGAGTTTGCGGTGTCTCTCTCTCATCATCATCACGGTGGCTAGGCGATGTTAACTACCGCGCCTGGTACACAGGAGGTCGTGATGGGTTCGAGCCCGACCCTGACGCCTGCTGCTGTAGATTTGGAGTTTGCGGTGTCTCTCTCTCTCTCATCATCATCACGGTGGCTAGGAGATGTTGACTACCTCGCCTGGTATACAGGAGGTCGTGATGGGTTCGAGCTCGACCCTGGCGCCTGCTGCTGTATATTTGGAGTTTGCGTGTCTCTCTCTCGTCATCATCATCACGGTGGCTAGGAGATGTTGACTACCTCGCCTGGTACACAGGGGGTCGTGATGGGTTCGAGCCCGACCCTGACGCCTGCTGCTGTAGATTTGGAGTCTTTGTGTCTCTCTCCCCGTGGTCGCGAGGATTTTTCTCCTGCGGTTCGCCCCCCACCCCCCACTTTGAGAATCAACACCACCACGCGTTTAGAGTCATTTGGCTACTGATATAAATGTCCACGTGATGATGACGATGATGACGATGACGATAATGACGATGACGATGATGATGACGATGACAACTATGATGATGACGATGATGATGACGATGATGACGATGATGATGACGATGATGTCGATGAGTCCACGTCGTTGAGCTATCGTTTGTGATGGCCAGGTGGCTTCTGTAAACGAGCTACGAAGCTCAGCAGGGCCTTGCCTGGTAAAGTTAAACAAACCTCGTCTAGTTGAGGCCATTAAGATGCACTCGGCTGTCCCGCTCACACAAAGCGGACGAGGACCCCCCCGCGTGCAGCCTGAACAAAGTGTCCGGGGCCAGTGTTGTGGGCAGCGAGTAGCAGCAGCCATGGAGGCCGGCACCACGCCCGGCCGCCTTTGTCTCCCTCGGACCGGTTCAGATATCGGACAGCGATGTTGGCCGTGAGCGGGAATCGAACTCGGGTGGTTGCTGCTGGCTCGGTGGGTGACGGACACGGCGCGCTCACCAAACCTCTCCCCTCTCCCTCGCCACGACCACGGGTGGCGCATGGCGGCCTCTAGCGCACACTCTGCATAGTACGCGCGGAGTAACGCGGAGTAACGCCAAGTAACGCTGAGTGACGCGAAGTAACGCGAGGTAATGCGAGGTAACGCGAAGTAACGCGGAGTGACGCAATCTAACACGGAGTAACGCGGAGTAACGCGAAGTAACGCGAGGGTAACCGGAGGGTAAACATCAGTGGCAGTGATCAGTTACTTCCGCGTTAGTGAGAGTGTGAGAAAGAGTCAGAGAGTGTGAGTGAGAGTGTGAGAGAGAGAGTCAGAGAGTGTGAGTGAGAGTGTGAGAGAGAGTCAGAGAGTGTGAGTGAGAGTGTGAGAGAGAGAGTCAGAGAGTGTGAGTGAGAGTGTGAGAGAGTCAGAGAGTGTGAGTGAGAGTGTGAGAGAGAGAGTCAGAGAGTGTGAGAGAGTGAGAGAGAGTCAGAGAGTGTGAGTCGGAGAGAGTGAGGGAGAGAGTATGAGTGAGAGTGTTAGCTGGAGAGAGTATGAGTCGGAGAGTGTGAGAGAGTGTGAGCTGGAGAGTGTGAGTGAGAGTAGGAGAGAGTGAGGGAGAGAGAGTCAGAGAGTGAGAGTGTGAGTCGGAGAGAGTGAGTGAGAGTTAGAGGAATCGAATCAGCGGGGAGGGATGGGGGTAGGGGGTATGGGAGGAGGGGAGGGATGGGGGGAGGGGGTATGGGAGGAGGGGGAGGGGTGGGGGGAGGGGTGGTGTCACTCATCACTCATCCGCCGGGGACATGCACCTGGAATTCTGCCCCCACTTCACGCACAAAGGCAAATGTCCCCCCCCTCCTATAGACCGTCGGGCAGATGTGCCCCGTGTCCAGGCAAGGCCGCCTGAGCTGGACTCGATCGCGACGGAGCAGCCAATGTGCGGGGCCCAAGTTCTTTGGCACCGGCAGCAAATCCGTGTATGTGACCTGCCCACCGGTAGCTGGCTGCGAGCAAGCCACCGGCTCACTCGCACCGCCCCACGAAGCACGCCCCACGAAGCACGCCCCACGAAGCACGCCCCGCGAAGCACGCCCCACGTCCACGGGCGAGGAGGCGACCCGCAGCAGTCGCCGGGAGATCCGGGGAGCCGTGCGGCGCTGGAAGGGGGAGTGGTGGTCGAGCGCTGCTGAGGAAATGGAAAATGCCTCGGCGACTCGTGATCGCAACTCCACGAGAAAAGGAAACTTGGGCGCGTTGGACTTCTTTCGCACCGTGCACAGGCAACTGCGCTAATTGGAGGTGCGGGGGGAGGACAGCAAACTAAACACACACAAAGCAGTTCTCAAGAAATAAATGTTCTATAACAAATCACTTTTGCGGTGCCACACCCATTACCATTCTTAATGGAAAGAACGGTGATCTGGTCTCCGACCCCCACCCCCCAGGAACAGGTTCGCAGATTTGTTGAGCATTTCTGTGACATCTTGCGGGAAGGGAAATCCCTCAGCCTAGATAATATATATAAATACATACAACATAATTAATGTATAATACATACACGCATATAAATACGTATAACATAATTCACATATAATACATACATATGAATACATATAATATAATTCATACATAATTCATGCATACAAATACGTTAAACATAATTAACATATCATGCATATAAGTAAAACCTACATACAACATAATTTCTAGAAAATACATACATATAACACAGTTCCTATATAATACATACATATAGCATAATTCACATATACAAATATATAAATACATATAACATAATTCACATATAATAAAAATATTTAGATACATATAACAATTCACATATCATACAAATATATAGATACATATAACAATTCACATATCATACAAATATATAGATACATATAACATAATGAGACAAGGTGGGGATGGTCGTGGCGAACCGGTGGCTGCTGCTGCTGCTGTTGGAGGGTGTGGGGGTTGGGGGGTGTTAGGGGGGGGGTCACGGGGAGGAGCTGAGAATCGATCTCCGTTACCTGCGGCTCTCTCTCTCCCTCCCTCTCTCGCCCATCCTTGCCGCTGTCACCTCCCCCCACTCATCTCCCCCCCCACCTTCATTCTCCCCCCGCAGCTCTCCCCACGTGTCTGCGCCGTGTGTTGTGTTTTTGTCGGGAGCGAGCGAGCGAGCCAGAGGGAGGGAGACATTCCTCGGTCTCAGTTGACGCGAATCGCATTACTGCAGCCCCATCGCTCAGGGCTGTCCCCTTCTCGCCCGTGGCGGCCTCGAGGAGTCAGCGGGAGGAGGGGGGGGAGGAGAAGAGGGGGAGGAGGAGGGGTGGGGGAGGAGGGGGTGTAGGGACCCCCCCCCCCCCGCTTGGCATCCCTCGTCAGCAACGGGCACAGCGGTGGTGGCGCTCACTGTGGAGCCGCACAGCGAGAAGGGCGCCGGTTCTATTCCCAACACGGGCGCCGCGCTGTTGTGCGGGGGTTGTGTGGGTGTGTGTTGTGTGTGGGTTGTGTGTGTGTGGGTTGTGTGTGTGGGTTGTGTGTGGGTTGTGTGTGGGGTGTGTGGGTTGTGTGTGTGTGGGTTGTGTGTGGGTTGTGTGTGTGGGTTGTGTGTGTGTGGGTTGTGTGTGGGTTGTGTGTGTGGGTTGTGTGTGTGTGGGTTGTGTGTGGGTCGTGTGTGTGGGTTGTGTGTGTGTGGGTTGTGTGTTTGTGGGTTGTGTGTGGGTTGTGTGTGTGTGGGTTGTGTGTGTGGGTTGTGTGTGTGTGGCTCCCCCCTGAAGTGCAGTGCGAGTCTGTGTGGATGTTGAACTTCTTTCGCACCATATGAAGCCACGGCGACCCGAGTTCGATTTTCGCTTACGGACAGCAGCCAGTGAGGATTATCTGGATCGGTACTGGGCCTCCCCTAGGTCGACTCAGTCTCAAATAAGTACCTGGTGCGGTGCGCAAACATCGTCTCTAGGGGAGACGAAGGCGGCCGGGCGTGGTGCTGGCCACCCACCCCCTCGTGTGCCGGCCTTCACAGGAGCTCGCTCACAGCACTTGCCCCTACAGTCTGTTCGGGCCTTTAACAGACTGTTGGGGCAAGTGCTGCTAGCGAGTAGCACCCGTAGGGCCGGGACTTCAACCAAGGGGGTGGTGTGGCCAGGACCACGCCCGGCCGCCTTTGTCTTCCCAGTGCTGATGTTTTATACACAGGTAATACGTTAAGGCTGAGTCGACCTAGAGGAGGCCCAGGACCGGTTCAGATATTCGTCACCAATGTGGGCAGTGAGTGAGGATTCCAACTCGGGTGGCCGGGTTCCTCGCTTCTGCGGCCGTCTGGAACGCTCTGCCTTCCGGTGTTAGGAAGCCACTGGCAGCTGTGCACTTTTAACATCGATTTTGACAAACTAATTTCTTTAAAGATGCCTTTGCGTTGAGTTCGTTGTACTTCCCCCGCACTTCCGATGAACGCGGTTGGCCAGCGTGCGGTGCGAGTGGGGTTCCACGTATACACACAGCGCCGCGCGCTAACCACTGCGCCACCGTTCCCACGGGAACAACTCACAATCTCGCCGCTGCAGAGGAGTTTGAAGTCATCACGAATACGCTGTACTCAGCCAAGCGAACTTGGGTGGGGAGAGGGGTGGTTTAACTCAACACGTTTGTCAATAGCACCAATGGGCGACGTTTCGAGCCATGGCCCATATTCAAGATGCCCTTCTCTCCACAGCCGATGTGCCTGGGAAGGAAAGCCATTGCTTGAAACGTCGTCCATCGCACATTCCGCCCTGCAAGGCCACAGGAACGTTGTTGGCGATATTCGTTGAGCGTGATGGGTTGTTTTTTTTCTTCATCAAATAGTAATTATCGCCGGTCTCCACTCAGGGAAGGTGACGTCACCAGCACGCTTGTGCCAGGCTAGGTGCACGCACGGAGAGGACAAGCGAAGCGAACTCGTCCAGCCTACACGGTGATCCTCCCCACCCCCCCCCCCCCCAAAAGACAAAGATCCCCCGTATAGTCTTCGGTTCTTTCGGTAAAGTCACGTAGAAAGAAATAAAATAAAATAATAATAGAATACAACTTTTGAGTACTTGTAAATGTTGTGGATTCACTCTTCACACAGACACCGGTGGGCTAAAGTAGTGAACTATTTTGTCTTTTGTCAACGTGACACTTTTTTACTGATTGGCCGTGTCGGGTGGTGGAGGGTGGCGACATATTTATCAGCAACGCGATCTCACCCAAACACCGTTATTATGAATCCTCCGTGTAGCCTTAACAGACTGTAGGGGCAAGTGCTGTAAGCGAGCGGCACGCGAGGGGGTGGGTGGCCAGAACCACGCGCGACCGCCTTTGTCTCCCCAGCGGCGATGTTTATACACCGCACCAGGTACTCATTTGAGGCTGAGTCGACCTAGGGGAGGTCCAGGACCGGTTCTGATAATCGTCACCGGTTGTTTGCGGTGGCTCGTGAGTGGAGGGGGGGGGGAATGGAACCTCGGCTGGTTTCGTAAGTGCGGCGCGCTCGCCGCTGCCCCCACCGCTGCCCCCACCGCTGCCCCCACCGCTGCCCCACATTCCCGGCAGCGTGACCCCTTGACCCGAGGGGTGGGCGTCGTGTGACCGCATTCCTGGCAGCACGGCAGCACGGCAGCACGACGTGGGTTCTGTAGAGAGACAGAGAGAGAGAGGTACCTGTCCTGTGGGGTGTGTGCTGTGTGTGCTGTGTGTGTGCTGTGTGTGTGCTGTGTGTGCTGTGTGTGTGGTGTGTGTGTGCTGTGTGTGCTGTGTGTGTGTGTGTGTGCTGTGTGTGTGCTGTGTGTGTGCTGTGTGTGTGCTGTGTGTGCTGTGTGTGTGGTGTGTGTGTGCTGTGTGTGTGCTGTGTGTGTGCTGTGTGTGCTGTGTGTGTGCTGTGTGTGCTGTGTGTGCTGCGTGTGCTGTGTGTGCTGTGTGTGTGTGTGTGCTGTGTGTGCTGTGTGTGTGCTGTGTGTGTGCTGTGTGTGCTGTGTGTGTGCTGCGTGTGTGTGGTGTGTGTGTGTGCTGTGTGTGTGCTGTGTGTGCTGTGTGTGTGTGTGTGCTGTGGAGTGTGTGTGGTGTGTGCTGTGTGTGTGGAGTGTGTGTGCTGTGTGTGCTGTGGTGTGTGCTGTGGTGTGTGTGCTGTGTGGTGTGTGTGTGCTGTGTGTGTGCTGTGTGTGCTGTGTGCTGTGTGTGTGGTGTGTGTGTGGAGTGTGTGTGCTGTGTGTGCTGTGGTGTGTGTGCTGTGTGTGTGCTGTGTGCTGTGTGGTGTGTGTGTGTGCTGTGTGTGGTGTGTGTGTGGTGTGTGTGCTGTGTGTGTGCTGTGTGTGCTGTGTGTGATGTGTGTGTGCTGTGTGTGTGCTGTGTGGTGTGTGTGCTGTGTGTGCTGTGTGGTGTGTGTGTGCTGTGTGTGCTGTGTGTGTGCTGTGTGTGTGCTGTGTGTGTGGTGTGTGTGTGCTGTGTGTGTGGTGTGTGTGTGGTGTGTGTGTGCTGTGTGTGCTGTCTTTGCTGTGTGCTGTGTGTGCTGTGTGTGCTGTGTGTGCTGTGTGTGTGGTGTGTATGTGCTGTGTGTGGTGTGTGTGTGCTGTGTGTGTGTGCTGTGTGTGTGTGTGGTGTGTGTGTGGTGTGTGTGTGCTGTGTGTGTGGTGTGTGTGTGGTGTGTGTGCTGTGTGTGTGTGGTGTGTGCTGTGTGTGTGGTTTGTGTGCTGTGGAGGGTGTGTGGTGTGTGCTGTGGTGTGTGTGTGTGGTGTGTGTGTGTGCTGTGTGGTGGGGCTGTGTGCTGTATGTGTGTGCTGTGTGTGTGGTGTGTGGTATGGGGTGTGTGTGCTGTGTGGTGTGTGTGCCGAATGTGTGCTGTGTGGTGTGGGGTGTGTGTGGTGTGTGTGTGCTTTGTGTGTGTGCTGTGTGTGTGAGGTGTGTGTGTGTGATGTGTGTGTGTGGTGTGTGTGCTTTGTGTGTGTGCTGTGTGTGTGCTGTGCGGTGTGTGTGGTGTGTGTGTGGTGTGTGTGTGCTGTTTGTGTGTGGTGTGTGCTGTGTGGTGTGTGCTGTGTGGTGTGTGCTGTGCTGTGTGTTGTGTGTGTGTGCTGTGTGGTGTGGGGTGTGCTGTGTGGTGTGTGTGCTGTGTGGTGTGTACTGTGTGGTGTGCTGTGCCGTGTGTGTGATGATGTGTGTGGTGTGTGCTGTGGTGTGTGTGTGTACTCTGTGCTGTGGGGTGTGCTGTGTGGTGTGTGTTTTGTGGTGTGTGCTGTGTGTGTGCTGTGCCGTGTGTGTGTGTGGTGTGTACTGTGGGGTGTGTGTGTGGAAACACGCATTAAGATTATTTAGATAATTGTGGCTGCCATAAATGCATACCCGTAAACCCCATATCAGTGCCTGCCTCATTACAGACCAATTCAGACCTTATTGGTCACCCCGTGTCCTTATAAATCTCGACGTTCCTCCTACAAAGTCCCACCACCAGGGAGAAACACAAACAAATAGACACAAACACAGAGACACAAATACAGAGACACAAACACAGAGACACAAACACAGAAACACAAACAAATAGACACAAACAAATAGACACAAACACAGAGACACAAACACAAACAAATAGACACAAACACAGAGACACAAACACAGAAACACAAACAAATAGACACAAAACATTTTTGTTGCCCTATCGAAACGGCTGTACTCCGCATGGACCTGAAAACTCAGTTTCCCTGCACAAGAATGCGGGGTAAACCGTGTGGGTGGAAAGGTTTGTAATTGTCCAAATGATGGACACCTTTGTTGAGCGGCTATCATTTGTGATCGCCAGGTCGCTTCTGAAATATAAGTTAACAGATCAATGGGCTTTGCTTGGTAGGATGGGGGTGGTTTAGTTTTAATGGTTTTTGTTTGGGTGATTTGTTTACCTTTATCGTACGTTGCACTACTATCGCGTTTATTTTATTTTATTTTTTATTGGCCGCCGCTACTGGACATCTGTGAAAAGTGCAAGTATTGTGGTTAATGCAGACGTGATTTCTCGTAAATAGGTTTCAGTTCTGTTGCCAGAAAAAAGGGAAAACCCCTCTTCTCGTGAGACCGTCTATTGTCGGCGGCACGACTTCGTCAGGACAGTCGGTCGGCCGTCTGACGAGCGGCGCCTCGGGATGGTGAAGACGACGACGTCGAGGAGAGGCTGGCGATGACGAGGTGGTGACGACGAGGTGGTGACGACGAGGAGGATCTTGAGCAGCACGACGGGGATCATCCCACTTCCAGCAACAGCCCCGAGCTCCCGTCTGGGCCCTTCTCGTACGCCCAGCGCGGCCTCGCTCCGCCCCCGGCCACGCCCCCTTTTTGGAACCTTCTAGCGGGTTCCCGGGGCTTCCCGATGGGCCCCCTCGGTGACCTTTCCCCTCTGTGACCCCTCGGGGTCCCCCTCTCGTGTCTATCGTGGCTTGCTGACGTCAGTGCTGCCGTGCACCGCATTTCACCTTCTCCGCCAGCAGCCAGCGCTATGCCACTACACTTTGATACCGGCAAAAAATGTCCCGTTTTGCAGTGGCACGCTAGTAGCCGTGGGTCTCTGGGATGTTGACGTCACTGACTCGTGTCTCTGTTGTTGTTATTGATGTTTGTGCTTATTTTGTTTTCGTGGCTTTCCTTGATCTGTTTGTTAAAATAAAATTCACTTTCTGAGGAGTTTATAATTTGCTTGGTGGTTGTTAAGAGATTGAAAACTAATTTCTCTAAAACGGATTGTTTCGTGTGTGTGTTAGTTTGTTGTCCTTCCCCGCGCGGTTAGCTACGTACGGTGCGAAAGAAGTTCAACATACACACATTAGCACGTTTGGCTACGTACGATGCGGAAGATTTTCAACATACGTACATCAGCACGGTTGACTACGTATGGTGAGTAAGATGTTCAACAGACATACACGTGAATAAATAATATGATTTGGCCCTCACATAAATAACTAATGCACAGCGTTGTGAGATGCGATTAGCGTGAATGACGCTGCTGTATATAATTACATTATCATTATTAGTAGTTGTGATGAATGGATGACTCATCATAGCACCGCGCATGGAGCACAGCAGCTGAGCACGTAGACGAAGGAGACTCAGACCGTCAGCAACAAACAGCACCACTCTCAATGGTGTGCGGTTGGCGAGAGTGAAACGCACACCTTCTAATTGAGCGTCGATCGTAGGGACTCAGGGGAGAGAGACGGTGGTGGTGGTGGTCATGGTGGTGGTCATGGTGGTGATGGTGGTGGTGAAGGTCATGGTGGTGATGGTGGTGTTGAAGGTGGTGGTGATGGTCATGGTGGTGATGGTGAAGGTGGTGGTGATGGTGGTGGTGAAGGTGGTGGTGATGGTCATGGTGGTGATGGTGGTGGTGAAGGTGGTGGTGATGGTCATGGTGATGATGGTGGTGATGGTCATGGTGGTTGTGGTGGTGGTGAAGGTGGTGGTGATGGTGGTGGTGAAGATGGTGGTGATGATAACGGTGGTGGTGGTGGTGGTGAAGATGGTGGTAGTGGTGATGATGGAGGTGGTGGTGGTGATGATGGAGGAGGTGGTGATGATGGTGGTGATGGGAGAGGGGATTGCAGAGAGGTGAGGCGACCTGCAGTGTGATAGCAACACCACCACCACCAACAACCACAAAAACCACCACCACAACTTCCACACCTCCACCACCAACCACAATACCACCACCACCACCAACCACACCCAAAACAATTCCAACCACAACAGCCGCGCCTCGAGGCGGAGCCGCGTCTGGGCGGCTGTCGCCCAGCATGGCCGTCGCCTCGCGTGCCACGTGACGCGCGCCACGTGACGCGTGACGCCCTCAATCGGCGCTCGCCAACAGCAGCGCCGACCTCGCCACCTGCCGCCGGCTTTGGGGTCCCTGACCCCGGACGCACGGGGTCAGGGATCCAGGGGTCACGGGGCCATTTTCGAGGAACACATTTTTGTAGCAAAGACAAAGGTCTCCCACCCCCAACCGTATAGCCTCAGAGATTGTTGGGGGCAAGTGCTTTTCGCGAGTGGCACCTGTGAAGGTCGCCACGGTACACTCAGGGGGTGGGTGGCCAGCAGCACGCAACATGTCAGGCAGACAAAGACACACACGCAACAGGCACACACCAACAACACACACGCAACATGCACACACACCACAGACACACATGCAACATGCACTCACACACAACACATCAGACAAAGAAAGACACAACAAAACACACAACAGACACACACGCAACATGCACACACACAGACACGTAACAGCCTGAGTGGAATCGTCCCTATCCTGCAATGCATTTAAGCGAACAATGTTTGTGTTTGCATGTACGTTGAACTTCTTTCACACCGTACGTAGTCAACCGTGCTAATCGGATGTGCAGGGGAAGGACGTCAAGTTAAAGACAGATAATGATTTAAACAAAAACAGCCCCAATCAATCAAGTCTTCATTTCTATAGCACTCTTTCGTGCAAAGGATGCCATTCAAAGTGCTGTACAGATGTAGTGTAGCACAAGTCGGAGACGAGGTAGTTGCAGGAGGCACCTTCTTTATTAACACTCTTGAGGTTCAACAGGTTCGCCTCCGTCCTTCTCGATGTCGTACAGCCCGGCCCAGACACGACCCCGTCCGTGTTGCACCGGCGGCGTCGACCGAGACAGCCAACGACTGTCCGGCCGCGCGATGATCGTGTGAAGGCGGCAGCGATGACGAGACGAGTCCACTCCCAGAGCAGGCAGCCCGGAGCTCCTCGCTCTCCGCTGCTTTTATCCTACTCGTCGCGGCCTGGCTCCGCCCTGGCTCCGCCCTAGGCACGCCTCCCTTCTCGAACCCACGAGCGGGTTCCAGGGGCCTCCCTTTGAGGTCTTCCGTGACCCTTGCCCCAGTTCCTCCGCCCTGCCGGCACACAGCCGTGCATGTGGTCGACGGCGTGTGCGCTGTCCACCGCAGTTGCCGCTGTTGGACAGCAGTCGGCGCTGTCACTACACAGATATAAAAATAACATTATTAAAAGACTAAATCGCAGCAAGAATACAAGCAATTTCAAAACATTTTTATAACAACTAAAAACAAAAGCTCCTGTGGCTTAACTGATACCAGAAAGGAAGAACGTTCCAGACGGTCGCAGAAGCAGCTCGTCTGAAAGCACCGCGCGACGACCGTCGTCTTCATGCGATGGGCAGCAGCCAAAAGTCGCCGCCGCTGCCGCCGCTGCTGTTGAGCAGAGTTGGCGTGATGACGATGGTTCGTGCTGCCTGACGACACCAGCGAGGGCACTTTGTGTGTGCGCTTCGTTTGTGTGGTGAGCGCTTTGTGTGCGGCGAGCGCGACCTCACGAGAACGCATTCGTTAGGAGAAGACAACGTCTCCTTGCCATGTTTATCTCGCCAACAAAATACATAAAAAAAATACAACATTGTTGTGCACACGCGCTGTCGTGTTGTGTACACGCGTCATCGGCGGCTAGGAGATTTTAACTACCTCGCCTGGTATACAGGAGGTCGTGGTGGGTTCGATCCCGACCCTGACGCCTGCCGTATATTTGGAGTTTGCGTGTCTCGTGAGTTATTCTGCGGGTCCTCCGGTTTTCCCCTCCACATCTAGAATGAGCGTCCACGTGTCTAGAGAGGATGTGGCTGCTGCTACTGCACATTCCCATGCGGCGATGACGGCGACGATGATGATGATGACGATGAGCCGCCACGTCGTTGGAGCTATCGTTTGTCATAGCCGGGGTCGCTTCTGGAACAACAAAGAGCTGCGTAGCAACTCAAGTGGGGCGTTTAGCTGGTAAAACACAAAAACAATAGTTTGCCTTTAGTAAATACTGAGGAGTAGAAGAGGAAATCAACGTTCGGTTTTAGTCCGGTCTTAAAATCACCAAATTGTTACGGCTGATCGGTGATGGCGGTGTGGGTGGGGGTTGTGGTGGGGGTGGGGGTGGTGGTGTGGGTGGTGGTGGGGGTTGTGGTGGAGGTGGTGGTGGGGGTTGTGGTGGGGTGGTGGTGGGGGTGGTGGTGCTGGCGGTGGGGGTGGCGGTGGTGGTGGTGGGGGTGTGGGTGGTGGTGAGGGTGGTGGTGGTGGGGGTGATGGTGGTGGGGGTGGAGGTGGTGGAGGTGGTGTGGGTGGAGGTAGTGTGGGTGGGGGTGGCGGTGTGGGTGGTGGTGGTGGTGAGGGTGAGGGTGGTGGTGAGGGTGGTGGTGGTGCGGGTGACGGTGGTGGAGGTGGTGGAGGTGGTGTGGGTGGTGGTGGGGGTGGTGGTGGTGTGGGTGGTGGTGGGGGTGGTGCTGGCGGTGGTGGTGGTGAGGGCGGTGGTGGTGGGGGTGATGGTGGTGGGGGTGATGGTGGTAGGAATGGAGTTGGTGGAGGTGGTGTGGGTGGAGGTAGTGTGGGTGGGGGTGGCGGGGTGTGGGTGTTTAGTAAACTCTGCGGAGAGAGGAGCTACTGAGAGAGAGGGGGGGCTCCGGATGTGAGAGTTTATCGGTAAACACGGATCCGTTGAGACCTCTCTCTCTCTGCCTCTCTCTGCCCCCCCCCCTCTCTCTAGCCCCTCTCTTTCTTTTTCATGAAGTTTAAAGTTTAATTTCTATTTCTGTAATAATAAAACAATGTTTAAGATATTTTTAATAGATCCATAATTCAGAAATTTGAGCGTGAAGCCATCAACTTTATTTACGAGTTAAAAATTAAAGTTCAATTCTTGCGTATTTATTTTGACCCCTAGAGAGGCCAGGGAATTAACTGATGACATCCGCGAACATGCAGGTATCACTTGATGGTACGGCTTCTCTGCCCTTCGCATCTTCTGGGACAAAGTGAATAAAAACAACTTCCAGTGGCCGTAAAGTCCTGGACCACGCAGGGAACAATGTATCACATTACACCACGTGGTGTGCTAAGATCATCATGGCTGCAAACAGGATTCCACACGAATATACAATGTGACCATCATATCACACAGTGCAAGCCAATGGTCATAATGTTCTTATTTTTAGATAAATTATCCACAACATTCTCGTCAGACAATCGCAGAAAATAGGAATTCCATCATTAAAAAAAAACACATTAGAAAAAAACTTAAATGTGAGTGGTGTGTCATGATGCTGGCAAAGGTTATCGTTTCCTGAATCCATATTTTTGGCGTTCATAAAAGAAATCTGTTTGAGAGCTCCCAAGGTTCACGATCTTGGGACAACGATCTCTATCCTTCCCCTGGATGGTGCACTCCTCGCAGTAGTACGCGGCCCCCGCAGGTCACACAGCGGCCTTGCTACGAGCCATCATTGCACTCGTCACAGAGGCGCACGTGCGTGCATGGCCGCACGTACGAGTCGCAGATCACACACCATCCATCGCGTTTCTCACAGAGTCTGCCAATAGCCACGCCGGCTTGTTCGCGGCAAAAGATCAGATCGGGATGATGTTTGGCCATTTCCCGCGCTCGAACGACACGAGAGCCACAGAGACACACTCCGTCTCCACCCACAATCCCCTCTTTCTCTCCCCCTCTCTGTCGCCCCCTCTCTATCGCCCCCTCTCTGTCGCCCCCTCTCTGTCGCCCCCTCTCTGTCGCCCCCTCTCTGTCGCCCCCTCTCTGTCTCCCCCTCTCTGTCGCCCCCTCTCTGTCGCCCCCTCTCTGTCGCCCCCTCTCTATCGCCCCCTCTCTATCGCCCCCTCTCTATCGCCCCCTCTCTATCGCCCCCTCTCTATATCCATCTCCCCGCAATGACCGCGATCCTCACTCAGCAACGACCATAGGATAGAGAGCTGATCGTTTATTAGAAAGCTCGCTGAGTGGTGGTGCCAGGCTAGGTGCACCTCGAGGCGTCCTGCATAGCTGGTGCGGACGGAGGCGAGATGTTAACTACCTCGCCTGGTACACAGGAGGCCGTGGTGGGTTCGATCCCGACCCTGACGCCTGCTGCTGCTGTGTATTTGCAGTTTCTCTCTCTCTCTCGGGGGTTTCCCTCCACGTGTAGAATGAACGTCACGCGTTTAGAGCATTTGGCTGCTCGAAATGTCCACACGATAAGCCACTTCCTTGGGCCAACATTCGTGGCCAGGCCTCGACTGAGAGAAAGATCTCCACAGCTCAGTGAGCCTTAGCTGGCCAAATGACGAGAGTGTCGTTTTATTAGGATCGGTGACACTCATTGTGTAGGCCTCTACGCGCATGGCGGACACCCCACGTGTCTCTGTGTGTGCGCGCGCTTCGTTGGCGCAGGAGGGGGCACAGGCGGTGCATCGGCCACTCGTCTCAGTCAGTCTGCCCCGTGACCTACTGCCGGCGAGCGTTCGACACTTCACGTGGCCTCGACGTGCACCTAGCCTGGCACAGCAGTCAACCCATGGCACCTGGGTCAGTCCCGTGACCTTCTCCTGGTGCACCTAGCCTGGCACAGCAGTCAACCCATGGCACCTGGGTCAGCCCCGTGACCTCTTGCCAGTGGGCCTTCGACAGTTAACGTGGCCTCGAAGTGCCCATTGCCTGGCACAAGCGCCGTGGTAACGCCACCGTCACTGCATCGCGCGTTTTCAGATGCGCCTCTGCGTCCGTCTGGAACGCTCTTGCTTCCAATGTGAGGAAGCAACTGACAGCTATGCACTTTTAAATCATCCAGATTGGAAACTCACTTTTTTTAGAGCAGATTTTCGTGTTTAGTTTATTGTACCCCCCCCCACATCTCCGATTAGCACGGCTGGCGACGTACGATGTGAAAGATGTTCAACATACACACATGAATCATCTAATAATGTATGTATGTTGGTTGTAACGACACACTCATATATTTACGCGATCTAATCCAAAACACATCTATTATGAATGATATTGGTCGCGAAAGCCTAAGTGTTAAACATCCATACATATGTAATAAGAGCCTATGTCAGATTCACGTGGTGATCGGCTTTGCCGGTCCCGCTTTACAGCCAATGGGGGGAGAGCCTGGGAGCATGGCCCCGGCGTGATCACGGGATGTCAGCTAGGTGATTGGTTTCGTTGGTCTTGGCCTCAGCCAATGGGAAGACAAGTCGGGGGCGTGGTCCCGGGAGTTGATGGGGGATCTGGAACATTCGGCGCAGGCTATTGAGGATTGGCTGGAGTGTACCACGTGAACCAGGCATTAAATAAGGGGAGAGAGGAGAGACAGGGGGTCAGACACGGAACTAAGAGAGGGAGAGGCCACGCGCGAGTGGGGCTCCGGGTGCCACGTGGTGGTGGGTCTCTGGTGACTGTCTGCCCGCTTCCCGTTGCCTGCCAGCAACGGGGAGTGTTTGTGAACTGCAAAGGAAGTGAAATAAAAGGACTGATTCTACAAGCCGTCTCCAGCGTGTTATTACATTGGTGTCAGAAGTTCTTCTGGGACCGTTTGGACGATCTTCACTATGTCCAAGCACCTCAGGAAGAAGAACCCACCCGACCCTCCATCGGAGGAAGTTGCGGAGACGGACGACGACGATCTGGTAGGAGCTACGGCTCCTCTACCTCCGACGGCCGCTCTCCTCGACGCCGCACATCGCCCAATGGAGGAAGAGGCAACCACCTCAAGGGCGGACTAAGGATGGCGGCTGATGGCGGAGCAGATCGAGTGGCTCCGCGCGATTCTGCTCAATCTGGTGACGGCGGTCGCGTCCTCTACGGGCCTGGGTCGGCCGCCTGCGGTTCAGCTCGATGCCGAGGACCAGGATCTTTGGTGGGAAACGACGTCTGCCATTGCTCCTGCCACGTGGGGGGAGGCCTCCATCTTGGGCGGGGCGGCGGCGACGGAGCCTTTTGACGCCATCTTGCGCGAGGCTGCTACCACGCGGCCGCCGGACGCCATTTTGTCAGAGACGCGCAGAACGCGGGAAGCGCAAGTGGAGACGCCCGCGGCGTTTGCCTGCCACCGCGGACATCGGCTTCCACAGATTAAGGAATTTATCGCCTGGGGCGATTGGAGTGCTTTTACGTGGCGCTTTGAGTCGGCCTTCAGATCCGTGCGATGGACGGAAGCGCTGGAAGCGCTGCCCACGTTGCTGGACGATGTTTCACTGGCGGTCTTCCGATCCATCTCGGCGTCCAAGAAGAAGACGCTTCGTGATGCTTTCGCAGAAATGGTGGAGTTTTACGACCCGCCGACGGCGGCCATGAGGAAATTTATGTCACGTCGTCGAGGATCGGAGGAGTCGCCCTTGGCTTACCAGGGGGGCGCTGGTGGCGTTGGCCATGGCCGCTTACCCAGACGCGACGGCGGATCACCTCGATCCTTTCATCCTTTCCCGTATGCTGGAGCTGTCCCAGGAAATCAACATCTCGCGATGGGTAGCTCGCTGCTTGGACGCTAAATTTAACATCAAGCGCTGGGATCAGATGGCGGCATGGACGGGGAAACCTGAAATCGACGGCCCACCTTTAGGGTAGTCTCCACGACGGGTTGTCCACTGCTCCGACGACTCCGGCGACGACACTGGATCCCGAGATGGCGGCTGAACGACCGGAGTGGTGACTACGCAAGCCGACCACGTGCGGGGGCCGGGTCGACCGACCGCCGGCCGACGACAGCCACATGCTTCAAGTGTGGCCGACGAGGCCATTTTGCCCGCGACCGCCGCTGCCGACCTCTGCCATCACCGCTTCCGCCGAGTGGGCCTCCATCTCCTCCACCGGGCGCGGAGCCGCGACACCCTCGGGCCAGTCGGAGCAAATCGGACACCCGGAAGGTCGTGTCACATCATTCATCCACTCGCACACGTAGTTGCACTTCCAATGATAATTGTGATTCTTCGGTGTCATTACCACGCTCTACCACACAATGGAAAAAATTGGCTCGTAGGGTTGTGGCTGCGGCGTCGGGTTCGTCGACGGTACGGGTACCATCGACGGCATCGACGTCCGGGTTTTGGTGGACACTGGCGCATCTGCCACCATCATTTCAGATGTTATTTTTCATCTTTTGTCTATTCCCACGTCATGAATCCGCAGGGTTAATGACGTGTGTGTAGCCGCGAATGGGGGTAGCATGGGTATTTTCGGTCAAGTTGATGTGCGAATTGCTATCGGTAATATTACCGCAGAAGGATCGGTGTTGATCTCGCGCTCACTGGCCGTCCCATGCCTATTAGGCACCGATTTCTTGCGCCGCATGCCACTTAAGATACTGGTCGACCAGGATTGTTTAGAAATGCCGGGGGGTCGTAGGATGTTGTTCCTGCCTTCCCTGCTGGCCCGTTCACCGCCGGGTAATGCTGTTAACGCCATGGTCGCTGCCACAGTAGAAGTTCCATCGGGCTCACAAATGCTTATCCCGCTGTGTTACCGTAAACCCCTTCAGGTTAAGGATGGTACGATGGGTGTGTTATTATCCCCAACGAATTCGGTGTCTAAATCTTTTTCCTTGGTGGCGGCCCAAACGATCGTACGGCCGGGTCAGGCCCCATTCATACAGGTGTTAAATGGGGGGCCAGACCGGGTCGTTGTCCCGGCTGGATCGGTATTGGCTCACGCCACTACCGATTTCGCCACTTTTGACGGAAAGCCACATGTTAAAACACACACCGATGGACCGCCACGCGATCGTTCACAGGAACGGTGGATCGCGGACTTGTGCGGAGAAAATTCATCTTTATCAAACGCGCAGAGGTCTGCTTTGCATTCGTTGTTACTACAGTATGCTGACGTTTTCAGTAAAAATGATTTGGATCTCGGCCGCACGTCGCTTTTGTCGCATCATATTGACACCGGTGCGACACCTCCGGTTTGTATGCATCCGCATCTCAAGAGCCGTGCAGAAAGGGAACACGTGCGCGGCGCGGTAGACGAGATGTTGGCGGCGGATATTATTTCGCCGTCCAACAGTCCGTGGGGCGCGCCGGTGGCACTGGTTAAGAAAAAGAATGGTGGGACGAGATTTTGCGTCGATTTCCGCCGGTTGAATAAGATATTCGTGGCGGACGCATACCCTTTACCACGGATGGATGACTCATTGGACGCTTTGTCAGGGGCAAAATTCTTCTCCACCCTCGATCTGTCCTCGGGCTTTTGGCAGCTCCCCCTCGATGACGCGTCGAAACCCAAGAAGGCATTCCGCACGCCACAAGGCCTCTTTGAGTTTAACCGCTTACCCATGGGCTTAAATGCGGCTCCGGCGACGTTCCAACGCCTGATGGAACTGGTACTGGCGGGACTACAGTGGGAGACATGCCTCATTTATTTAGACGATATTATCGTTTTTAGTCGCACGTTCGAGGAACACCTCCAACGCTTGGAGACTGTCTTTCAGAGGATGCGCTCGGCTGACCTAAAGTTTAAACCAAAGAAATGCCACCTTTTGCAATACTCCGTCCATTACTTAGGTCATATTGTCAGTTCGGACGGCGTGTCCACTGACCCTCAGAAAACGCGATGTGTCCGAGAGTGGCCTACACCCACTTCGGTGGGCGACGTTCGGCGCTTTATAGGCTTTGCATCCTACTATCGCCGGTTTGTTAAGAACTTTGCCACGCTGGCTAAACCACTGCATATTCTGACGGGCAAAAATCAAAGGTTTAAATGGGGTCCGGAGGAGGAACGCTCTTTTCACTCGCTCCGGGATCACCACGCCACGGCGCCTACGCTCGACTACCCAGACTTTTCCCAGCCGTTCATCCTTGACACGGATGCTAGCGATATCGGCATCAGGGCCGTTTTATCGCAACGTAAAGACGGGGTTGAACGAGTGGTTGCATACGGCAGTAGGGTTCTGTCCCCGGCAGAAACACGATATTGCGTGACAAGGCGGGAACTTTTGGCGATCGTGCATTTTGTTCGCCTGTACCGGCCGTACCTGTATGGAAGGAAATTCCTCGTTCGCACTGATCACGCAGCTTTGCAATACTCGTTGAAATTGGACCAACCATCAGGCCAATTGGCACGGTGGTTGAAATCGTTACAGGAATTTTCCTTCGATATCACGTACCGCAAGGGTGCTCGCCACGCCAATGCGGACGCGCTCTCCAGGTTACCACCCATTCCCCCGGGCACTTGTCTGACAAGTATGCACCGCTGCGGGGCGCCGCTTACCTCGCGCTGTCCGGTTATGGGGGCGATGTCGAACGAGGACGGCCAGGATGTGCCAGTGGATACTGATGATACCCTGCGGCTGCCGGACTCGGTTTGGCTACGCGAGCAGGAGGCCGATGCCTCTCTGGCTCCGCTGCGGAAATTGATCGGGAAACCGAGAGCTCATTTGCGGGATGGAAGTGGCGGATGTTCCGGGGCCAAGCGGGACTATTAATGTGTACCGATGTATTGTCTGACCGACCACGCCTGGTCGTGCCTACATCCCTTCGCCATGATCTGCTTCGCGCTCTGCACGCTGACAAATTAATGCACCTCGGCGTGCAAAAGACTTTGGCCGCAATGCAGAAAGATTTCTTTTGGCCCGGCATGACGGCAGACGTCAACGACTTTGTCCGGTCATGCCATGATTGTGCGAAGAGGAAACCGCCTCGGAAACATTATGTGCCGCCATTACGTTCCATTGAGGTATCCCGTATAAACAAATTAGTTGCTCTCGACATCCTCGGGCCGTTCCCTCCATCTGCTAGGGGCAACAAATACCTTCTGGTCGGGGTAGAATATTTTTCTCGATGGCCTATGGCCTGGCCTCTGCCTGACCAGACGGCCGCGTCCATCACCGATGCTTTCGTGAATGGTTATGTCATAGATAAAGGAGCACCCGAGAGACTGCTCACGGATCAGGGACGTAACTTCTCCTCCAAATTGCTCAAGGATGTTTGCGATGCGCTGGGCACAAAGAAAATCCGCACTTCCCCTTACCATCCGCAAACGGACGGCATGGTGGAATGATTTAACCGCACCCTTTCGGCTATGCTTTGTCACACGGTCAGTGAAAAGCAGACCGATTGGGACTTGCACATACTGGGTGTCTTAGCGGCATACCGCATGGTTCCGCACGCGTCCACGGGATATTCGCCATTTTTCTTGATGTATGGTCGTGAGAACGTACCCCCCATTGATGTACAACTGGGTACGCCGAGGAAACAGCCGTCCCTTTCCTTGCCTGATCACGTACGGGACTCGCTTGAATGAGATACAGAGGCGCGAGAAGCCGCCAGGTGTGCGACGGCCCGTACGCAGGCAAGGAACAAGAGGTGTGCGCGTCGATCGCGTACCCACATGCCCTGGTCGGTGGGTGATCAGGCATGGCTCCACTGCCCTCAGGTGCCGGTAGGCACATCCCCTAAATTGCACAGGACCTGTGACGTTGGTGGACATTCGGAACCCACAGAGTGTTCGCGTCCAATACGGGAAACGTCGGTGGTAAGTCCATTCGTCGCGACTCAAACCCTAAGTTGACCCGCGTACCGACACCTCATCTACACTTGTTGACCTGCCGGGGTCTGCTGTGCCGAATATGCCGCTTGCCTCGCCTGTTGATCCCCAGCTGGACTGTGTTGTGCCACCCGCAGAGGAACAGGTTTTGAGGGCTGCTGAGACCCCTGCCGTCCCTCCTCCAACGGGACCTGATGCTACTGGTTCTTCACGTTCTGTAGATGTAGATGCCACTGGTTCTTCACGTTCTGTAGATGTAGATGACACTGTGTCTTCATGTTCTGTAGATGTCGATGTCACCACCGCCGTCTATTGCGCGGCGGTTGAACTTACGACTCTCGGTCCGTACAGGCAACTGGACGTACGGACAGGTTTGTTCGTATCTCTGAAAGTTCGTAAGTCAAATGTTCGTAAGTAGAGGAGTCCATGTACTTAGTGGTGAACGGCGGCTTTACATTTGTCATGTTAATATCGTGGCTTTTACAGCCTGTACCACAATTCTGGCAACGTCCTGATGATGCTGATAATGATGCGGTTGATGATGCTGATGTTAATGATGATGCTGATAATGCTGATGATAATGCGGCTGCTGGTGGTGGTGATGATGATGATGCTAATGCTCATGATGCTAATGATGATGCTGCTGATGATAATGCTGCTGATGGTGGTGATGATGATGTTGATGCTGCTGATGAGGATGCTGCTGATGCTGGGTTGTTGCTGGTTGCCCGCGACACGTGCGATCCCCGTTGTTGGCACGCGCCGTGGAACCATCTCCAGCATCGCAGCGGCGGTGCTTCTCGGAGCACGAGAGCGAAGCAGGAACGTTCGCTCACGTTGACAGCTTCATTCGAAACTAAACCTTAAACATTTTTATTTTATTTTACCAAGGAAGCCCCGGTTTTTCAGAAGCGACCTTGCTATCGCAAATGACAGCTCAACCAAGTGGGCCGATCATCATCATCATCATGTGGACATTTATAGCAGTAGGCAAACACTCTCAATGCAAGTTCATTCTAAATGTGGAGGGAAAAAAATCGGAGGACCCGGAGAAAAATCCACTCCAACGTGGGGAGAGAGAGAGACACCGCAAACTCCAAATATACAACAGCAGCCGTCAGGGTCGGGATCGAACCCACGACCTCCTGTATACCAGGCGAGGTAGTCAACATCTCCTAGCCACCGTGATGACGATGAGAGAGAGAGACACGCAAACTCCAAATATACCGCAGCAGGCGTCAGGGTCGGGATCGAACCCACGACCTCCTGTATACCAGGCGAGGTAGTTAACATCTCCTAGCCACCGTGATGATGATGATGAGAGAGAGAGACACGTAAACTCCAAATATACAGCAGCAGGCGTCAGGGTCGGGATCGAACCCACGACCTCCTGTATACCAGGCGCGGTAGTCAACATCTGCTAGCCACTGTGATGATGGTGGTGGTGGAACCCACGACCTCCTGTATACCAGGCGAGGTAGTTAACATCTCCTCGCCACTGCGACGCCCCAATCGCCGTGTCGGGTGGAGGAGGGTGCACAACACAACATTTCACTTCCACAGCGATCTGAGCCAAAACATTCATTACGAATCTCTCCTACTCCGTTACGATGACTCCGATGATGGTGATGATGATGATAATGGGATTCTCTCGTCATGTACAGATGTGATTGTTGTTGGCATGGGCCAGGCCGATGGGTCCTCATCACGGCGTGAGCGTGGAGACTCCGCCTGCTACGGCTCACCGACTCGCTCACTCACTCACACACTCACCTTCTCGTGCGTTCACTCACCTATTCACCTGTGCAATCACTCATCGACTCGCTCACTCACTCACACACTCACCTTCTCGTGCGTTCACTCACTTATTCACCTGCGCCATCACTTACCTACTCGCTGACTCACACACTCACTCGCTCACTCACTCACACACTCAGTCGCTCATTCACTCACACACTCACTCACACACTCACTCACTCGCTCACTCACACTCACTCGCTCACTCACTCGCCCACTCACTCAGACAATCACTCGCACGCTCACTCGCTCGCTCACTCGCTCACTCACTCACTCACTCACTCGCCAACTCACTCACTCGCTCACTCACACACTCGCTCACTCGCCAACTCACTCACTCGCTCACTCACACACTCGCTCACTCGCCAACTCACTCACTCACTCACACACTCACACACACTCACACACTCACCTCCTCGTTCGTTCACTCAACTATTCATCTACGCAATCACTCACCGACTCGCTCACTCACACTCACTCACCCCCCTAATCGCTCCCTCAATCACTCACCTACTCGCTCACTCACTTGCTCACTCACTTACCCACTAACTCACATACTTGCTCACTCACACATCTCACTCACCCACCTACTCACTCATGCACCCAGTCACTCACCCGCTCGCGCACTCATTCGCTCACGCCCTCGCTCACTCAGCCCGCTCACTCATCTGCCCGTGACCCCTGGCCGATCTTCTGTGATTCACTGACCCGTGACCACGTGGCCTCGAGGGGGGCGAACTGAAGAATCCGGGATTAGCGATGAAGGGGTGGGGAGGGGGTGCGGGATGGAGGGTGGGGGGAGGGTGGGTCTGTGGGGAGGGGTGGTGGAGGGTGGGGGGGATGGAGGGTGGGTCTGGGGGGAGGGGTGGAGGATGCGGGGGGGGGGCATTAGGGGAGGGATGTTCAGTTCTCAATCGACATTAGGCTGGCTGGGAAGTCAGACATTTCGGCATAAGGCACTACCACTAGAGTACAAGGCACGCCTATCCATAATCCTTCATTATTGTACCTTATATTAAAGAGAAAAATCCACGCGACCACGGGGAGAGAGAGAGACACCGCAAACTCCAAATATACAGCAGCAGGCGTCAGGGTCGGGATTGAACCCACGACCTTCTGTATACCAGGCGAGGTAGTTAACATCTCCTAGCCACTGTGATGATGATGATGAGAGAGAGACCCCGCAAACTCCAAATACACAGCAGGCGTCAGGGTCGGGATCGAACCCACGACCCCCTGTGCACCAGGCGAGGTAGTTAACATCTCCTAGCTACCGTGATGATGATGATGATGATGAGAGAGAGACACCACAAACTCCAAATATAAACTACCTCGCCTGGTATACAGGAGGTCCTGGGATCGATCCCGACCCTGACGCCTGCTGCTGTATATTTGGAGTTTGCGTGTCTCTCTCCCAGTGATTGCGTGGATTTTTCTCCGGGTCCTCCGATTTTCCCCTCCACATTTAGAATCAACATCACGTCGTTTAGAGTTATTTGGCTACTGTTATACATTTCCACACGACGACGACGATGATGATGATACGCCAACTTCGTTTGAGCTTCCATTCAGTAGCAGCCAGGGTCGCTTCTGAACGAGAGCGACGAGCAGCTCAGTGGGGCCTCACCCGGTAAACTAAATTTGTATTTTATATATATATACGTGTGGCGTGAACCGTTAACCGGTTTTTTTCCATTCGGTTACCGGTAACGCAAGAAGACCCACACGGACGCGAGCGAGCCAGGCTACCCGTGCGCGTCGCTGTTGGAGTGCGGCCTGCGAGTTTATTTGGGAGTCGAGTGGAGGAGTTTATTTGAGACTCCGTCACCCGTCATGTTTGGGGTCAAAACTCAGGGATGGACGGAGGGCGGTGGGGGGGAACGGGGGGGGGGTCTCCCACCATCACCCCTCCCCTGCATCTCGCTTCCCTCTCCACTCCGCTTGCCTCTCCTCACTCCCCCCCCCCGTCTCTCCCCCCTGCCCCTCTCCCCCTCTGTCTCCCGTGTTATGTGCTGGATGTTTTTTGTTGTGTTAAATACTTGAGGGCGCCGCGGTGGCTAGGAGATGTCAGCTACCTCGCCTGGTATACAGGAGGTCGTGGGTTCGATCCCGACCCTGACGCCTGCTGCTGTGTATTTGGAGTTTGTGTGTCTCTCTTCCCGTAGTCGCGTGGATTTTTCTCGGGGTCCTCTCACTGCGCTCTCTCCCCACCCCACGTGCGCTCTCTCCCCACCCTACATGCCCCCTCTCCCCACGTGCGCTCTCTCCGCACCCCACGTGCGCTCTCTCCCCACCCCACGTGCGCTCTCTCCCCACCCTACATGCCCCCTCTCCCCACGTGCGCTCTCTCCCCACCCCACGTGCGCTCTCTCCCCACCCTACATGCCCCCTCTCCCCACGTGCGCTCTCTCCCCACCCCACGTGCGCTCTCTCCCCACCCTACATGCCCCCTCTCCCCACGTGTGCTCTCTCCCCACTCCACGTGCGCTCTCTCCCCACCCTACATGCCCCCTCTCCCCACGTGTGCTCTCTCCCCACTCCACGTGCGCTCTCTCCCCACCCTACATGCCCCCTCTCCCCACGTGCGCTCTCTCCCCACCCTACATGCCCCCTCTCCCCACGTGCGCTCTCTCCCCACCCCACGTGTGCTCTCTCCCCACCCCACGTGCGCTCTCTCCCCACTCCACGTGCGCTCTCTCCCCACCCCACGTGCGCTCTCTCCCCACTCCACGTGTGCTCTCTCCCCACTCCACGTGCGCTCTCTCCCCACCCTACATGCCCCCTCTCCCCACGTGCGCTCTCTCCCCACTCCACGTGCGCTCTCTCTCCACGTGCGCTCTCTCCCCACGTGCGCTCTCTCCCCACCCCACGTGTGCTCTCTCCCCACCCTACATGCCCCCTCTCCCCACGTGCGCTCTCTCCCCACTCCACGTGCGCTCTCTCTCCACGTGCGCTCTCTCCCCACGTGCGCTCTCTCCCCACCCCACGTGCGCTCTCTCCCCACACCACGTGCGCTCTCTCTCCACCCCACGTGCGCTCTCTCTCCACGTGCGCTCTCTCCCCACGTGCGCTCTCTCCCCACCCCACGTGCGCTCTCTCCCCACCCCACGTGCGCTATCTCTCCACGTGCGCTCTCTCTCCACCCCACGTGCGCTCTCTCCCCACCCCACGTGCGCTATCTCTCCACGTGCGCTCTCTCTCCACCCCACGTGCGCTCTCTCTCCACGTGCGCCCTCTCCCCACTCCACGTGCGCTCTCTCCCCACCCCACGTGCGCCCTCTCCCCACCCCAGGTGTGCCCTCTCTTCACCCCACGTGCGCTCTCTCCCCACGTGCGCTCTCTCCCCACGTGCGCTCTCTCTCCACGTGCGCTCTCTCCCCACCGCACGTGCGCCCTCTCCCCACCCCACGTGCGCTCTCTCCCCACGTGCGCTCTCTCCCCACGTGCGCTCTCTCTCCACGTGCACTCTCTCCGTACCGCGCGTGCGCCCTCTCCCCACCCCACGTGCGCTCTCTCCCCACGTGCGCTCTCTCTCCACGTGCGCTCTCTCCCCACCCCACGTGCGCTCTCTCCCCACGTGCGCTCTCTCCCCACTCCACGTGCGCTCTCTCCCCACCCCACGTGCGCTCTCTCCCCACCCTACATGCCCCCTCTCCCCACGTGCGCTCTCTCCGCACCCCACGTGCGCTCTCTCCCCACCCCACGTGCGCTCTCTCCCCACCCTACATGCCCCCTCTCCCCACGTGCGCTCTCTCCCCACCCCACGTGCGCTCTCTCCCCACCCCACGTGTGCTCTCTCCCCACTGCACGTGCGCTCTCTCTCCACGTGCGCTCTCTCCCCACTCCACGTGCGCTCTCTCCCCACGTGCGCTCTCTCCCCACTCCACGTGCGCTCTCTCCCCACCCTACATGCCCCCTCTCCCCACGTGCGCTCTCTCCCCACGTGCGCTCTCTCCCGACTCCACGTGCGCTCTCTCTCCCCACGTGCGCTCTCTCCCCACCCCACGTGCGCTCTCTCCCCACACCACGTGCGCTCTCTCTCCACCCCACGTGCGCTCTCTCCCCACCCCACGTGCGCTATCTCTCCACGTGCGCTCTCTCTCCACCCCACGTGCGCTCTCTCTCCACGTGCGCCCTCTCCCCACTCCACGTGCGCTCTCTCCCCACCCCACGTGCGCTCTCTCCCCACCCCACGTGCGCCCTCTCCCCACCCCACGTGCGCCCTCTCCCCACCCCACGTGCGCTCTCTACCCACGTGCGCTCTCTCCCCACGTGCGCTCTCTCTCCACGTGCGCTCTCTCCCCACCGCACGTGCGCCCTCTCCCCACCCCACGTGCGCTCTCTCCCCACGTGCGCTCTCTCTCCACGTGCACTCTCTCCCCACCGCACGTGCGCCCTCTCCCCACCCCACGTGCGCTCTCTCCCCACGTGCGCTCTCTCTCCACGTGCGCTCTCTCCCCACCCCACGTGCGCTCTCTCCCCACGTGCGCTCTCTCCCCACGTGTGCTCTCTCCCCACCCTACATGCCCCCTCTCCCCACGTGCGCTCTCTCCCCACGTGCGCTCTCTCCCGACTCCACGTGCGCTCTCTCTCCACGTGCGCTCTCTCCCCACGTGCGCTCTCTCCCCACCCCACGTGCGCTCTCTCCCCACACCACGTGCGCTCTCTCTCCACCCCACGTGCGCTCTCTCTCCACGTGCGCTCTCTCCCCACGTGCGCTCTCTCCCCACCCCACGTGCGCTCTCTCCCCACCCCACGTGCGCCCTCTCCCCACCCCAGGTGTGCCCTCTCTTCACCCCACGTGCGCTCTCTCCCCACGTGCGCTCTCTCCCCACGTGCGCTCTCTCTCCACGTGCGCTCTCTCCCCACCGCACGTGCGCCCTCTCCCCACCCCACGTGCGCTCTCTCCCCACGTGCGCTCTCTCCCCACGTGCGCTCTCTCTCCACGTGCACTCTCTCCGTACCGCGCGTGCGCCCTCTCCCCACCCCACGTGCGCTCTCTCCCCACGTGCGCTCTCTCTCCACGTGCGCTCTCTCCCCACCCCACGTGTGCTCTCTCCCCACGTGCGCTCTCTCCCCACTCCACGTGCGCTCTCTCCCCACCCCACGTGCGCTCTCTCCCCACCCTACATGCCCCCTCTCCCCACGTGCGCTCTCTCCGCACCCCACGTGCGCTCTCTCCCCACCCCACGTGTGCTCTCTCCCCACTCCACGTGCGCTCTCTCTCCACGTGCGCTCTCTCCCCACTCCACGTGCGCTCTCTCCCCACGTGCGCTCTCTCCCCACTCCACGTGCGCTCTCTCCCCACCCTACATGCCCCCTCTCCCCACGTGCGCTCTCTCCCCACGTGCGCTCTCTCCCGACTCCACGTGCGCTCTCTCTCCCCACGTGCGCTCTCTCCCCACCCCACGTGCGCTCTCTCCCCACCCCACGTGCGCTCTCTCTCCACCCCACGTGCGCTCTCTCTCCACGTGCGCTCTCTCCCCACGTGCGCTCTCTCCCCACCCCACGTGCGCTCTCTCTCCACGTGCGCTCTCTCTCCACCCCACGTGCGCTCTCTCCCCACCCCACGTGCGCTATCTCTCCACGTGCGCTCTCTCTCCACCCCACGTGCGCTCTCTCTCCACGTGCGCCCTCTCCCCACTCCACGTGTGCTCTCTCCCCACCCCACGTGTGCTCTCTCCCCACCCCACGTGCGCTCTCTCCCCACCCCACGTGCGCTCTCTCCCCACCCTACATGCCCCCTCTCCCCACGTGTGCTCTCTCCCCACTCCACGTGCGCTCTCTCTCCACGTGCGCTCTCTCCCCACGTGCGCTCTCTCCCCACCCCACGTGTGCTCTCTCCCCACCCTACATGCCCCCTCTCCCCACGTGCGCTCTCTCCCCACGTGCGCTCTCTCCCGACTCCACGTGCGCTCTCTCTCCACGTGCGCTCTCTCCCCACGTGCGCTCTCTCCCCACCCCACGTGCGCTCTCTCCCCACACCACGTGCGCTCTCTCTCCACCCCACGTGCGCTCTCTCTCCACGTGCGCTCTCTCCCCACGTGCGCTCTCTCCCCACCCCACGTGCACTCTCTCCCCACCCCACGTGCGCTATCTCTCCACGTGCGCTCTCTCTCCACCCCACGTGCGCTCTCTCCCCACCCCACGTGCGCTATCTCTCCACGTGCGCTCTCTCTCCACCCCACGTGCGCTCTCTCTCCACGTGCGCCCTCTCCCCACTCCACGTGCGCTCTCTCCCCACCCCACGTGCGCTCTCTCCCCACCCCACGTGCGCCCTCTCCCCACCCCACGTGCGCCCTCTCCCCACCCCACGTGCGCTCTCTCCCCACGTGCGCTCTCTCCCCACGTGCGCTCTCTCTCCACGTGCGCTCTCTCCCCACCGCACGTGCGCCCTCTCCCCACCCCACGTGCGCTCTCTCCCCACGTGCGCTCTCTCTCCACGTGCACTCTCTCCCCACCGCACGTGCGCCCTCTCCCCACCCCACGTGCGCTCTCTCCCCACGTGCGCTCTCTCTCCACGTGCGCTCTCTCCCCACCCCACGTGCGCTCTCTCCCCACGTGCGCTCTCTCCCCACGTGTGCTCTCTCCCCACCCTACATGCCCCCTCTCCCCACGTGCGCTCTCTCCCCACGTGCGCTCTCTCCCGACTCCACGTGCGCTCTCTCTCCACGTGCGCTCTCTCCCCACGTGCGCTCTCTCCCCACCCCACGTGCGCTCTCTCCCCACACCACGTGCGCTCTCTCTCCACCCCACGTGCGCTCTCTCTCCACGTGCGCTCTCTCCCCACGTGCGCTCTCTCCCCACCCCACGTGCGCTCTCTCCCCACCCCACGTGCGCTATCTCTCCACGTGCGCTCTCTCTCCACCCCACGTGCGCTCTCTCTCCACGTGCGCCCTCTCCCCACTCCACGTGTGCTCTCTCCCCACCCCACGTGCGCTCTCTCCCCACCCCACGTGCGCCCTCTCCCCACCCCACGTGCGCCCTCTCCCCACCCCACGTGCGCTCTCTCCCCACGTGCGCTCTCTCCACGTGCACTCTCTCCCCACCGCACGTGCGCCCTCTCCCCACCCCACGTGCGCTCTCTCCCCACGTGCGCTCTCTCTCCACGTGCGCTCTCTCCCCACCCCACGTGCGCTCTCTCCCCACGTGCGCTCTTTCCCCACGTGCGCTCTCTCCCCACGTGCGCTCTCTCCCCACCGCACGTGCGCCCTCTCCCCACCCCACGTGCGCTCTCTCCCCACGTGCGCTCTCTCTCCACGTGCGCTCTCTCCCCACCCCACGTGCGCTCTCTCCCCACGTGCGCCCTCTCCTCGTCTCGCATTGTCTGTCGGGATCCGAGTCGGCACCCTCCTGCTCCTCCTGACCTCTCCACCAGCCGCCTGCGAATCCGATCAATCCTTCTCCACCTCATCGTCCTCCTCCACCTCCTCCTCCACCTCCTCCTCCACCTCCTCCTCCTCCACCAGCATCACCACGCACGAGAAACCCAACACCGTCGTGAATGTTAACTGTTTTATTATTGTTATAAATCATTGTATTTCGTTTTTTTTTGTGTTTTTTTCATACTCCTGAACGTACATGTTCGTTTAGCCCCACAACGACTTCTGTAACCCATACTAGAGGGTTATTTGGGTGAGACCGCGTAAACATATAAATGTGTCGTTAAACCCGCCACCACCCGACACAGCCAACGAGTAAGGGTTGTCACGTAAACAGAACGTGGCCAATTCGTCACTAGTACAGCACTCACCGGTGTGCCGGAGAGCCAAGCCACAACACTGACGTGGCGGGTTTTAACGACACATTCACATATTGACGCGATCTAAGCCAAAAAACCTCCATTATAGATGATATTGGTCGCGAAAGCCTCCTACGTGTTAAACTGACTTCTGTAACATCCCCCGCGTGCCCCCCCCCCCCCACCGACGTCACACGTGACCCCAGAGATTGCTCCTCTGCCCTCCGCTGTTGCTGGAGGGCGACTGCCTCCCACTGCCCAGCAGCAGCGTCCTTCACTCCACCGGATTGCAAGCAGCAGCAGTAGCATCATCACCCAGCCGCTATTGTCGGGGTGCTGTGCATTAACCGTATAAGAGGGGGTCATATTCAAATGTTCGCACGGATTTAGGGATCGACTGCTGTACCGCCACCTGCAGGCCACCTCTTAGCCCACACCGCGATCGCCCATCCCAGTACAGGACTAACCAGGCTCCTGCCAGCTTAGCTTCCGATACCCCTGCGCGGTGGTTTACACAGGGCACGCACACACGCACGTGGCAGTCTTGCTCTGGTGTGACGTGGTGTGACGTGGTGTGTGACGTGGTGTGACGTGGTGTGTGACGTGGTGTGTGACGTGGTGTGTGACATGGTGTGTGACGTGTGACGTGACGTGGTGTGACGTGACGTGACGTGGTGTGTGACGTGGTGTGTGACGTGGTGTGACGTGGTGTGACGTGGTGTGACATGGTGTGTGACGTGGTGTGACGTGACGCGACGTGGTGTGTGACGTGATGTGTGAGGTGGTGTGTGACGTGTGACGTGACGTGGTGTGACGTGGTGTGACGTGACGTGGTGTGTGACGTGGTGTGTGACGTGGTGTGACGTGGTGTGACGTGATGTGTGACGTGGTGTGACGTGACGCGACGTGGTGTGACGTGGTGTGACGTAACGTGACCTGTGGTGTGACGTGGTGTGACGTGGTGTGATGCCCTGTGGCGTTGTGTGCCGTGGCTCCAGCTGGCGCTACTTGGGCTTCAGGTAATCGAAGGGCACGAAGCCCTCTTGGCCGCCCAGGCTGACGAGCATCCAGCCGCCCGCCGCGTCTCCCAGCGACGCCACCACGTCGCCTTGAATCACAGACATCTCCGGCTCCACCTGGGGACGTCGCAGACCCCACAAACATTCTACCACAGATCCCACTAACATTCCATCCTAGATTCCACAAACGTTCTATCACAAATCCCACAAACATTCCATCACAGATCCCACAAATATTACATCACAAATCCCACAAATGTTCCATCACAGATCCTACAAACGTTACACCACTGATACCAAAAAAGTCCCACCACTTATCTCACAAACATTCCATCACAGACCCCACAAACATTCGATCACAGACCCCACAAACACAGATCCCACAAACGTTCCATCACAGATCCTACAAACGTTCCCGGGGGTGCAGCAACAGTTTCCCAGGGCTCTCTACTGCTGCTTCTTCTCCCGTCTTGCCAATAGGGGGGGGGGGCTATGATTGCTGCTACGTGGTCTCGCCGAGGGGACCCCCAAGTGTCCCTGTCCAGCACAAGGCGAGTCCGCGGCATGTGGCCAGCGAGCGGGCGTCAGTCTGCTAGGAGGGGGGAGGGGGGCGATGATCCCATCACCTCCCCACCGAGTGGCCGTGCGGTACCGCGAGGCCGGCACATAGTGGACTACCAGCCGCCATGGTGGCTAGGAGATGTTAACTACCTCGCCTGGTATACAGGAGGTCGTGGGTTCGATCCCAACCCTGACGCCTGCTGTATATTTGGAGGTTGCATCTCATCATCATCACGGTGGTTAGGAGATGTTAACTACCTTGCCTGGTATACATGAGGTTGTGGGTTTGATCACGAAACCTGATGCCTGTTGTATATTTGGAGTTTGCATGTCTCTCTCTCCCAGTGGTCGCGTGGGTTTTTCTCCGGGTCCTCTGGGTTTTCCCCGACACATTAAGAATCAACATCACGCCTTGAGAGTATGTGGCTGATGCTCTCAATAATCAGCCACTTCATTGGGCTGCCAATTGTGATGGCCAGGTCACTTCTGAAAATGAGCTACAGAGCTCAAGGGCCTTACCTGGTTAAATAAAAATTGTTAATTATAATTAGTTAAAAGTTTAACACGTGGTAGGCTTTCGCGACCAATATCATCCATTACACAGGTTGTTTTTTGGGTTTGATCGAGTAAATATAAATATGTCGTTAAACCCGTCACCACCCGACACAGCCAATTATTAAGGTTTGTCACGTAAACAGAACGTGCCAATTAGTTACAAGTACAGCACCATGGTGGGAGTGGTGGGAGTGGTGGGAGTGGTGGCAAGGGCAGGCACTGTGGGCGATGGTCGAGACCAGCAAAGGAGCGGCAGCCAAGGCAGGGAGCGTTTGGAGTGAGTTTCGTGCCGACGCCACGGGGCAAGCCGCCCGTCGCCACGCGGGGGGGGGCAGAGCGAGGGCGGCGCCGCGTGGCCCTCGGAGCGTGCGGGGGGGGGGGGGCACGGCTGCCGCGAGTTCGGTTCCCCAATCCTCTCGCGCCACTCGTCCATGAGCTCATCTCTGGCGCAACAAAAAATCCCCCCTCCCCGCCGCGCAGCTTCCACCTCCACGTCCACCCCCCGCTGCTCCTGACGCGCTGAGCCGCGACTTCACCGCCTCGATGTCACATCGCGCCTGTCGCTCTGCGCCCACGTGGCAGCGCTACTGCTGCCGCCACCACTGCCTCGGCTGCGTTACTTTTGCAGTTTTTGCTTCTGCTTTTGTGGACCGCCACTGTGGCTAGAAGATTTTGACTCACACGCCCACTGTGGCGCCTGAGCCCCATGTCTTTGCGTTCTACGATCCTGTGATGTCTTGTGACACGGGCACTAAAAACTAACTCTTAACTAACGATGCTTAGCAGCAGACACCAACAGCACCTCCACCACCACCACCAGCACCACCAACAACCGCCATTTGCCACTAAGTGGCGGTGACGTCACCACGACGCTTGTGCCAGGCTATGTGCACCTTGAGGCCACGTGAAGTATTGAACGCCCGCTGGCAGGAGGTCACGGGGCAGACCAAGGTGCCACAGGTCGACTGACTGAGATGAGTGGCTGATGCACCTCCTGTGCCCCCTACTGTGCCAACTTGCTGTGCTTTAGCCACCGGGCGCTCCGCTGGTTGTTGTGAGCATCGATCCTCCGTCCTCTGTTGTTGTTGGAGGGCGACTGCCTCCAACTGCCAAGTAGCGTCCTTCACGAGCCTCCTCCACAGAGGCCGATCTTGACACCGCTGGAACCGGTCATCGGCAAGTCCACTCAGCTCCACGTCCTCCTGTACCACATCACTCCATCTCTTCTCTAGCCCGTGCCGCGCCCATTTAGCCCCCTCGATCTGGTCGAACAAAAGCTGTTTCGGCATGCGGTGGCTGGGCATGCGGGCTACATGGCCCAGCCAACGCAGTCTTGCCTGCCGGAGGTGCTCACCGATGGGACTTGTCCAGATCTTTCGAGGATTCGTGAGCTCCTCACACAATCCAGCCTGGTTAAACCCAGGATTGATCGTAGGCAGGCCAGCCTAAATGTTTCTAACCGGCGAAGATGTTCAATTAGGGGGGTCCACGTTTCGCAAGCGTAGAGAAGGGAGGGAATAACTGTGGCCGAGAAGACCCGAAACTTCGTGTGGAGCGAAAGACCAGGTAGCTTCCACACAGCGTCACGCAACCGATGAAAAGATAATGCCGCTCGACTGATTCGGAGACCTCTACTGTTAAACCGGAGCCGGTCATGAGCACACTGCCCAGGTATGGGAAACTCTCCACTCTCTCAACAACTGCCCCATCACCGATTGTGAGTTGTGGGGGCGGAGTGCCCGATGGTATAAAATACCCAGGCAGGTGCTTCGTTTTGGTCAGCAGCAGCACCTCCAACTCCTCCTCTGAGCTGCAATTACCAGTTCGTCAGCATACATAACGTGGTTGACCAAGAGGGAGCCATCCCTTGACCGCACCCGGGAATCGATCAGCCTCCCATTGTATCTGTACCAGATGGAAATTCCTCCGAGACAGCTACTGAAGGCTTCACGAACTAGGTGGTCGAAATAGATGTTAAATAATGTTGGAGCCAGAGGACATCCCTGTCGCACCCCAAGGTGTACAGGAAATGGCTCTGACTCCCGGCCACGTAGTTTTACCCGGGCCTGCTCACCATCATGAAGGTCCTTAATGAGCGTGAGCAGGTGGTCAGGGACTCTGAAAGCACGAAGAACAACCCAGAGCCAGGCCTACTGATGGTATCATAGGCCTTGACCAGGTCAATAAAGCAGAGATGTAGGTCTTGTTGGAATTCCCTATATCTCTGCTGTAGCAGACGGACAAAAAATATGACATCTGTGCAGGACCGCCCTTTCCTGAAACTGCATTGGGGCTCCGCAAGCCTCTCGCAAGCCAGCACCACCACTACCAGCACCACCACAACCACCAGCACCACAACCAGCACCACCACTACCACTACCACCACTAGCACCAACAGCAGCACCACCAGCACCACCACCAGCACCACCACCAACAATCGCCACTCATTGGCAATGGCGACGACGACGCCAACGGTTGGGAAGCCGGACGTAAAGCCGGACGTCAAGCATGACGTCCGGCTTGACGTCGCCGTGACGTCAAGCGTGACGTCGGCGTGACGTCACGTCACGTGTGAGGTCGTGGCGTGAGGTCGTTGCGAGGTACCCGCGAGGTGAAGTCGTGCGTCACCACGTAGAGCTCGCTGGCGCAGGGGCCCTGGCGGCGCGCCCGCGGCCCGGCCCCGGGCGGCGCCGCGGGCGCCACGGCCACCGCCCGCTCGGGCCCCACCGTGGCGTAGAGGGCCGTGTCTGAGGGGGGGGGGGGGCAGCGAGAGGTCGAGAGGTCGGAGCCACTGACGGGGGTGGGGCGTGGGGGGGGGGATGGTGACGGGTGGGGCGTGGGGGGGGGGCTGGCGAGAGGGGGGTGGGGTCAGAGGTAGCGTCGGTAATTGTTGCCACGTTGAGCGCTCGCTAACGAGCCGCTCGGAGTCGCCGCGCCGAATCAACGTCATCCTCAGTAGCGTAGAGGGGGGGGGGGGGGATGGGGGGGATTGTATTTGTCTCCATCTTCTCTCTGTTTCTTTCTTCTTGCCAACAACAACAACAAAGAACAACAACAACAACCAACAACAACAACAAAGAACAACAACAACAAAGCGTGCGGCCGCTTGCCCGCTGATGGGACGTGGCGGGGCGCCTCGACAGCTGTTTTGGGCTCTCGACAAAAACGCCGAGGCGGTGATGACGGTGATGGCGGTGATGACGGTGATGGCATCGTTATCGTGATGATTACATCGTTACATGATGATTACATCGTTACCATATTGATCGTGATGGCATCGTTATCATGATGACAACGTCGTTATCATGATAACGACGTCGTCAAAGGGGTGGACAACTCCCCCTGCCTCGCCCCCCCCCCACCACAGATGCTGGGGCCAAACTCCTCGACGCTCGCAGCAGCAGCAGCAGGAGGAGCAGCAGCAGCAGCTGCAGCAGCAGCAGCAGCAGGAGCAGGAGGAGGAGGTGCGAGTCTCCCGCACTCCGCCATGACGCGGGACCCAGTCACGAGCCGCCGCCGTCACGCCGGGGAGATGGAATCGAAGGCGGCGAAGCTCGCGGGTCGCGAGTCACAGCCGTGGCGTCGTCACCACTGTGACGTCATCACCACTGTGACGTCATCACCGCTGTGACGTCATCACCGCTGAGGCGTCATCACCACCGTGACGTCATCACCACTGCTGCGTCATCACTACTGATGCGTCATCACCACTGTGACGTCATCACTGTGACGTCATCACCACTGTGATGTCATCACCACTGTGGCGTTATCACCACTGAGGCGTCATCACCACTGAGGCGTCATCACCACTGAGGCGTCGTCATCACCACTGAGGCGTCGTCATCACCACTGTGACGTCATCACCACTGTGACGTCATCACCACTGTGACGTCATCACCACCGTGACGTCATCACCACTGTGGCGTCATCACCGCGGCTGTTTCCATAACGCGGCGTTCTTCTGGAACGCGAGCGCTCCTCCCGCGTGAGAGCAGGGCGAGGCTGCGAGTGTGGAGCCCTCGTGCTCTACGATGTGGCCGCGGTGATGGAATGAGCTCGCGCCTCGGAGTTGTTGACCTGTCGGCCACAATCTTGCGCGTTATGAATGTCATTAAAGTGATTCTTGTCGTCGTCGTCGTCATACAAATCCGGCGAACGCAGAGCCGCGTGCCGAGGCCAACGGAGATCGGCTCGTGGTGAGCGGTGGCCACGTGAGTGGGGGAGCGGTGAGTGGTGAGCGGTGGCCACGCGAGTGGGAGAGCGGTGAGTGGTGAGCGGTGGCCACGTGAGTGGGGGAGCGGTGAGCGGTGAGTGGTGAGCGGTGAGCGGTGAGCGGTGGCCACGCGAGTGGGGGAGCGGTGAGCGGTGAGTGGTGAGCGGTGAGCGGTGAGCGGTGGCCACGTGAGTGGGGGAGCGGTGAGTGGTGAGCGGTGGCCACGCGAGTGGGAGAGCGGTGAGTGGTGAGCGGTGGCCACGTGAGTGGGGGAGCGGTGAGCGGTGAGTGGTGAGTGGTGAGTGGTGAGCGGTGAGCGGTGGCCACGCGAGTGGGGGAGCGGTGAGCGGTGAGTGGTGAGCGGTGAGCGGTGAGCGGTGGCCACGCGAGTGGGGGAGCGGTGAGCGGTGAGCGGTGAGCGGTGAGCGGCTCGTGGTGAGAGGTGAGCGGTGAGCAGTGGCCACGCGAGTGGGGGAGCGGCGAGCAGTGGAGAGACCACGGCACGTGCTCCGAGCCGCAAGGGTTTCTCACCGAGAGACGGAGGGGGCTCGTTCTTGGACACGTGCATCCTGGACAATCACAGAGAGCCATCGCCACCATCATCGTCATCAGAATCACCATCATCGTCACGATCATCATCAGCATCACCATCATTGTCATCATCGTCATCCTCGTCACCATCATCATCATCGCCACCATCATCATCACCATCATCACCATCGTCGTCACTATCATTGTCACCATCGTCATCAGCATCACCATCATCGTCACCATCAGCATCACCATCACTGTCACCATCGTCATCACAATCACCATCGTCACCAAACGACTATGATGTTGCTGCTGCAATAGCAGCAGCTGTTAGGTAAGATGATGATGAAGATAACGACGATGAACACGATTGTGCTAATTATTAAAATGATGATGATATGATGACAATAATAACCAGAATGCTAACGACGTTAACGAGGATGACAATGCTTTGTTGCACAGACACAGCCTGTGGTCGTTTCATGGTAGGGGCGATGTTCATGGCGATAGTGATGATGGTAACAGTGATGACGATGGTGATGGTGACAGTGATCATGATGGTGATGACGGTTATGACGGTGATGACGATAGTACTGACGATGGCGATGATGGTGATGATGATGGCAATGGTGATCACGCTTGTAATGGTGATGGTGATCGTGATGACAACGGTGATCGTGATGACGGTGATGACGGTGATGACGGTGATGACGGTGATGACGGTGATGACGGCGATGGTGATAATGATGGTGATGACGATGATGATGACAGTGATGGTGATGATGGTGGTGACGGCGATGATGCTGACGAGTGGCTGTTAGGGCGAGGCCTCACGGGGGCTTCCTGGCGGCGTTGCTCTGCAAGCCGGCGCAGGTCGTCAGCATCAAGGTGGAGCCCTCGTACACAAACGGATCTGGGGACACATCAACACGGGGTCACGGGGGTCACGGGAGTCACAGAGGTCACGGGGGTCACTGGGTTATAGGAGTCACAGGGGGTATGGGGTCATGGGGGGCACGGAGGTCAAAGGGGGCACGAGGGTCATCGCCACCGAGGTGGCCGGGCAGCTCGTCGTTGCGGAGCCGCTGAGATCCTGGTCTCCACTCCGGGTTCAACCCCAACCACTGCCGCGTTCTCAGAGCCATAGACTCACCACACAAAGACCCATAGACTCACCACACAGAGACCCATAGACTCACCACACAGAGACCCATAGACTCACCACACAGAGACACATAGACTCACCACACAGAGACACATAGACTCACCACACAGAGACCCATAGACTCACCACACAGAGACACATAGACTCACCACACAGAGACCCATAGACTCACCACACAGAGACCCACAGACTCACCACACATAGACCCATAGACTCACCACACAAAGACCCATAGACTCACCACACAGAGACCCATAGACTCACCACACAGAGACCCATAGACTCACCACACAGAGAGCCATAGACTCACCACACAGAGACACATAGACTCACCACACAGAGAGCCATAGACTCACCACACAGAGACACATAAACTCACCACACAGAGAGCCATAGACTCACCACACAGAGACACATAGACTCACCACACAGAGAGCCATAGACTCACCACACAGAGACACATAGACTCACCACACAGAGAGCCATAGACTCACCACACAGAGACACATAGACTCACCACACAGAGAGCCATAGACTCACCACACAGAGACCCATAGACTCACCACACAGAGACACATAGACTCACCACACAGAGAGCCATAGACACACCACACAGAGAGCCATAGACTCACCACACAGAGACCCATAGACTCACCACACAGAGAGCCATAGACTTACCACACAGAGACCCATAGACTCACCACACAGAGACCCATAGACTCACACAGAGACCCATAGTTTCACGTAGAGATCCATAGACTCACACAGAGACCCATAGACTCACACAGAGACCCATAGACTCACACAGAGACCCATAGACTCACACAGAAACCCACAGACTCACACAGAGACCCATTTGATTCACACAGAGACCCATAAACTAATCAGCTCTCGAGACGACACCATTACAGGGATCGGCTCTTGAGACGCGGAACACGTGACTCCGTGGCAGGGCGCGTGGGGAGGCGATGCCCTCTGGTGGTGGAGAGCAGAGGTCACGTGATGGAGATTGGCAGCTCCGAGGTAGTTCTGTGATATGAACTGTAAACTAAGCTGGTTTAACACGTTGTAGTAGTCGTTTGACTTCTCGACTTACGAACATTCTACTTACGAACTTTCAGAGATACGAACAAACCTGTGCGTATGTCCAGTTGCCTATTCGGACCGAGAGTCGTAAGTTCAACCGCCACGCAATAGATGGTGGTGGTGGCATCTACATCTGTAGAATATGAAGAACCAGTGGCATCTACATCTGTAGAATATGAAGAACCAGTGGCATCTACATCTGTAGAATATGAAGAACCAGTGGCATCTACATCTGCAGAACGTGAAAAACCAGTGGCATCTACATCTGCAGAACGTGAAGAACCAGTGGCATCTACATCTGCAGAACGTGAAGAACCAGTGGCATCTACATCTGCAGAACGTGAAGAACCAGGAGCATCTACATCTACAGAACGTGAAAAACCAGTGGCATCTACATCTGCAGAACGTGAAGAACCAGGAGCATCTACATCTGCAGAACGTGAAGAACCAGTGGCATCTACATCTGCAGAACGTGAAAAACCAGTGGCATCTACATCTACAGAACGTGAAGAATCAGTGGCATCTACATCTGCAGAACGCGAAAAACCAGTGGCATCTACATCTGCAGAACGTGAAGAACCAGTGGCATCTACATCTGCAGAACGTGAAGAACCAGGAGCATCTACTTCTGCAGAACGTGAAGAACCAGTGGCATCTACATCTGCAGAACGTGAAGAACCAGTGGCATCTACATCTGCAGAACGTGAAGAACCAGGAGCATCTACATCTGCAGAACGTGAAGAATCAGTGGCATCTACATCTGCAGAACCTGAAGAACCAGTGGCATCTACATCTGCAGAACGTGAAGAATCAGTGGCATCTACATCTGCAGAACGTGAAGAACCAGTGGCATTTACATCTGCAGAACCTGAAGAACCAGTGGCATCTACATCTGCAGAACGTGAAGAATCAGTGGCATCTACATCTGCAGAACGTGAAGAATCAGTGGCATCTACATCTGCAAAACCTGAAGAACCAGTGGCATCTACATCTGCAGAACGTGAAGAACCAGTGGCATCTACATCTGCAGAACGTGAAGAATCAGTGGCATCTACATCTGCAGAACCTGAAGAACCAGTGGCATCTACATCTGCAGAACGTGAAGAATCAGTGGCATCTACATCTGCAGAACGTGAAGAACCAGTGGCATCTACATCTGCAGAACGTGAAGAATCAGTGGCATCTACATCTGCAGAACGTGAAGAACCAGTGGCATCTACATCTGCAGAACGTGAAGAATCAGTGGCATCTACATCTGCAGAACCTGAAGAACCAGTGGCATCTACATCTGCAGAACGTGAAGAATCAGTGGCATCTACATCTGCAGAACGTGAAGAACCAGTGGCATCTACATCTGCAGAACGTGAAGAATCAGTGGCATCTACATCTGCAGAACGTGAAGAACCAGTGGCATCTACATCTGCAGAACGTGAAGAATCAGTGGCATCTACATCTACAGAACGTGAAGAACCAGTGGCTTTCTACATCTACAGAACATGAAGAACCAGTGGCATCTACATCTGCAGAACATGAAGAACCAGTGGTATCTACATCTGCAGAACGTGAAGAACCAGTGGCATCTACATCTGCAGAACCTGAAGAACCAGTGACATATACATCTACAGAACGTGAAGAACCAGTGGCATCAACATCTGCAGAACGTGAAGAACCAGTGACATCTACATCTGCTGAACGTGAAGAACCAGTGGCATCTACATCTGCAGAACATGATGAACCAGTGACATCTACATCTACAGGAGATTATACAACTTTTAAAGCCATTCCCCATGTTTAGTGTACACGCCGTACAACACGTTTGTAATTGACGGGAGTAAAGTTGGACGTACGAACAAATGGGGGCAGCAGAGGGCAGTGCTGTAAGTACACTGCTGCTGCTGTGAAGTTGAAAATGACGCAGCTGAGAGGGTGTTTGGCCTACTCTTCCATGTTGGCCAGTAGGCTTCAGAAGGGATGGAGTGCCCACACCTTACCCCACTACCACGTGCAACCTGCCCAATCGACGACTTTGCTGATACGGATCGTACTGAACGCTCGTCTCCGCGCGTGCCGTACCCGGCTTGCGCTCCCCGGTCTGCTTGCTCTTCACGAAGCAGTTGATGTCATCCTGGACGTCGCTCTTCTCCAGCGACAGCCGCACTTCTTCGTACGCCTACAACCACAACCACCACCACAACAATCACCACAACCACCCCAACAACAACAACCAACACAACTACAACAACCACAACAACCATGACCACAACAAAAACAACCACCATGATCACAACAACCACCAAAACCACACCAACAACCACCACAACCAAAACCCACCACCACAACAACCACCATGATCATAGCAACAATATCACAACCACAACAACCACAACTCCCACAACAACCGCAACAACCACCATGACCACCACAACCACAACAAACACCACAACCACGATGACCACAACAACAACCACCATGACCTCAACAACCGTAACCACAATGACCACAACAAACACATCACTTGTATAAACCACAACAACAACCACCCCCAATACGAGGACAACCACAGTCACAGCTACATCAACCACGACCATGGGTGAGTGGTGAGGGAGGGTGAGCGTGGTGAGGATGGGTAAGCGTGGTGAGGGTGGGTGAGCGTGGTGAGGGTGGGTGAGCGTGGTGAGGGTGGGTGAGCGTGGTGAGGGTGGGTGAGCGTGGTGAGGGTGGGTGAGCGTGGTGAGGGTGGGTGAGCGTGGTGAGGGTGGGTGAACGTGGTGAGGGTGGGTGAGGGTGGGTGAGCGTGGTGAGGGTGGGTGAGCGTGGTGAGGGTGGGTGAGCGTGGTGAGGGTGGGTGAGCGTGGTGAGGATGGGTGAGCGTGGTGAGGGTGGGTGAGCGTGGTGAGGGTGGGTGAGCGTGGTGATGGTGGGTGAGCGTGGTGAGGGTGGGTGAGCGTGGTGAGGGTGGTGAGGGTGGGTGAGGGTGGGTGAGCGTGGTGAGGGTGGGTGAGGGTGGGTGAGCGTGGTGAGGGTGGGTGAGCGTGGTGAGGGTGGGTGAGGGTGGGTGAGCGTGGTGAGGGTGGGTGAGCGTGGTGAGGGTGGTGAGGGTGGGTGAGCGTGGTGAGGGTGGGTGAGCGTGGTGAGGGTGGGTGAGGGTGGGTGAGCGTGGTGAGGGTGGGTGAGCGTGGGCCCCACCTGGTCGTCCTTGACGCACTGCTGAGACAGCTGGTTGCTGTGCACCCACATGGCGTTGCGAGCGAAGTTCAGGCGCTCCCACTCCAGCTGCTCGTACAGCTGCGCGCGGGTCGGGACGCGTCGTCAGCACGGCCACCGCACTCACCCGGCGCACAAACGTCGGCCCGACGTTGGGCCGACGGTTCAAACCGCATGCCAACGTTGGGTCGACGTAGGGCGACGTTGGTGGAGATAGAGCGTTTCCCCCTCGCACGCACGCACGCATGAGCTTTCTCCCAGCGCTCCGGTTTCCTCCCGCACGTGTAAACAACTCACTCATTGGGCCGACAACACCCTCGATATATCGAGGGCGTCCAACAAAGAATAGTGGGCGGCGAATCGTCGCACAGCCCTTTCAGACGCGCTGCTTCTGCGGCCGTCTGGAACGCTCTTCCCTTCCGGTATTAGGGAGCTACTGGGAGCTGCGGCACTTTAAAATCGTCATCCAGGTTGACAAACTCATTGCTTTCCCATTTTATCTGTTTGGTTTGATGTCCCCCCCCCACTCCACCGCGCCTCTGATTGTCGCGGTTGACTACGCACGGTGGCGCGACACAAGTTCAACGCACGCACAGGTCGGCACGAGCTCGGGCAACCGTGTGTCGGCACTGTGCTCAGCGGCGCAGCGCTGCGGGTTGACACCCTCATGGCGGACGCAACGACAGCTCTCACTACGCGGTGTTTGGCTCACTTAGGGGGCCCACCCGGGGCAGTTCTAATGTAAACGTGCAGCCCCTGTTTTGTCAATCCACTGCTGGATGATCATGGTGATGATGATCTCTCCCCCACGCCGCGGGAGGGGGGGGGGGGGGGCGGGAGGCGGTATTTGACCATACTTCACCACGCCGGTCAGTGCGGAGTGGGATTGGACTAAACTGTTTTATTTTATTTGACCAGGTATGAGACCCCACTGATATGTGTAGCTCTTTGTCAGAAGCTGCCTGGCCATCACCAAGGGTATCTCTACGAAGTGGGCCTCATTATCATCATCACCACCATCACCACCATCACGTGGACATTGATTGTGAATATGGAGGGAAAACCCAGAGGAGACTGGGAACAAATCCACGCGACCGCAAGGAGAGAGCAGGCGCCAGGGTCGGGATGGAACCCACGACCTCCTGTATACCAGGCGAGGTAGTCAACATCTCCTAGCCACCGTGATGATGATGAGATAGAGAGACACCCAAACTCTAAATACACAGCAGCAGGCGTCAGGGTCGGGATGGAACCCACGACCTCCTGTAGACCAGGCGAGGGAGTTAACATCTCCTAGCCACCGTGATGATGATGATGATGATAGAGAGACACCCAAACTCCAAATATACAAAAGGCATCATCAGGGTCGGGATAGAACCCACGACCTCCTGTAGACCAGGCGAGGTAGTTAACATCTCCTAGCCACCGTGATGATGATGATGAGAGAGGCACCCAAACTCCAAATATACAAAAGGCATCATCAGGGTCGGGATGGAACCCACGACCTCCTGTAGACCAGGCGAGGGAGTTAACATCTCCTCGCCACCGTGATGATGATGAGAGAGAGACACACAAACTCCAAATATACAGCAGGTGTCAGGGTCGGGATGGAACCCACGACCTCCTGTATACCAGGCGAGGGAGTTAACATCTCCTCACCACCGCGTCTCCCAGCAGTGAGCACGAGCTTTCAGCGCACCCGCTCGAGGCTGGGGGAGCGAGCCCCAGGAGGGTGCCATAGAAGTGCGGTACAACGATGACAGCGGGCGATGGGGGAGGGGGGGGCATGGGGCTGACCACGGTGGCTCGCTCGTGGACCATCTCCCACTCGACCCGCGTCCTCTCAATGAGCTCCACGTTCTGCTTGTAGGCCACGTCTGTGGGGAGGGGGGGGGCACAAGGGGGGGCACGGGGGGGGCACAGGGGGTAGGCACAAGGGGGGGGGCACGGGGGGGGGCACGGGGGGGGGCACGGGGGATAGAGGAGTGACTCTCAGCAGTCAGAATCAGAATCGGTATTTTTCCGGCAGGAGGACTCCCATGAGCTTTCAAGCTCTTTCTTCCCACAGTCGTCCAGTGGTAGGGGCACGGGGTCAGAAGGTCACAACAACAAACACGACAACAAACACAACAACAAACACAACAACAAACACGACAGGAGTTTAAAGCACAGGGAGGGTAAACAAACAGACCCGTCACTAAGCCATCCCCATCCCACCGGGCAGAGCCCACGGCGGCAGTCACTGGTTGTGGGAAGCGACGCGGCCACCGCAAACGACGCCTCAGAAAAGCGTGGTCTCGTCGGGAACCCTAGGGTGGGACCCCCCAGGGTGGGACCCCTAGGGTGGGACCCCCCAGGGTGGGACCCCGAGGGTGGGACCCCGGGGACCCCTAGGGTGGGACCCCCCCAGGGTGGAACCCCGAGGGTGGGACCCCCAGGGTGGGACCCCCAGGGTGGGACCCCCAGGGTGGGACCCCGGGGACCCCTAGGGTGGGAACCCCCAGGGTGGGACCCCGAGGGTGGGACCCCCAGGGTGGGACCCCCAGGGTGGGACCCCCCAGGGTGGGACCCCCAGGGTGGGACCCCCTAGGGTGGGACCCCCCAGGGTGGGACCCCTAGGGTGGGACCCCCCAGGGTGGGACCCCCCAGGGTGGGACCCCCCAGGGTGGGACCCCCTAGGGTGGGACCCCCCAGGGTGGGACCCCTAGGGTGGGACCCCCCAGGGTGGGACCCCCAGGGTGGGACCCCCAGGGTGGGACCCCGGGGACCCCCAGGGTGGGACCTCCTAGCGAGCGTTGTTTTCCGATTTGCCGCGGAACTTCGCGATTCGGATCCGGCCGGCCGCCCTGGTGAACGCTGCCGCTGTTGCTGCTGCGGCTGTGGTGGTGTATTCACCGTGATGGGAGCGGTGGGCCAGCGGTTAGCGCTACGGACCCGGCGGACCGAGTTCGATTGCCGCTCACGGCCAACACCGGTGACGATTATCTGAACCGGCCTTGGGCCTCTCCTAGGTCGACTCAGCCTCAAATGAATACCTAATGCGGTGTGTCAACTTCGCCACTAGGGGGTGCTGGCCACCCACCCATTTGTATGCCGTGCCGGCCTTCATAGGTGCTCGCTAACAACAAATGCCGCAACAGTCTGTTGAGGCTACACGGGGTGTCTTTGTACATAAGTGTATGTGTCTATATGCCGTCCCGAGATCGACTCAGCCTTAAATTGTTGTTCAGCACCGGTGAGACAACGGTCACCAGGCGTGGTCATAGCCACACCACCACATAGGTGGACTGTGCCGACCACCATAGGTGTTCGCTGATGCCACCACTTGCGGAACACCAGCACCACCATCAGCACCACCATCACCACCACCACCACCATCAGCACCACCACCAGCACCACTATCACCACCACTACCAGCACCACCATCACCACCTGCACCACCACCACCAGCACCACCAACACGTGTTCTCCGTTGCTGGCTTAAATGTTGGGAGTTCGGCCAAAGATCCTAACATAGAACCACAGAGCTCGGGCAATGTTGTTGTTGTTGTTGCCAGCAACAGTTGTGGCTGCCGCCCCCCCATCCAGCCGGCCCGCGGCGAAGCCTCACTCTGCCAATCCGCACGCACGAAGTGAACAACACCCGGCAAGACAGAAAACGACGACAACACGAATGATGAGAGGAGATATCATCATCATCACGACGACGACGACAATATTCACGATCTGTGGCCCACTTCCCCTCTCGCCGCCCCGTGACTCCGACCGCGAAGGATCACTGCCACGTGCATTTCCAGCCGCGCCGGCGGGAAGTTCCCGGTTCGTTATGAACTCGCGCTCTGACTGTGGAGCCAGCAGGCACGGCAAGTCTCCCCTCCCCCCCTCTCTCTCTCGCCCCCCCAGCTGCAGTCTATCTTCTCGCCCCCCTCTCTCTCGCCCCCCCCTCTCGCGCCCCCCCTCTCTCGTCCTCCCCCCTCTCTCGACCCCCCCCCCCTCTCGCCCCCCCCCTCTCTCGCCCCCCCCCTCTCCTCGCCCCCCCCCACTCTCGCCCCCCCCCACTCTCGCCCCCCACCCTCTCTCGCCCCCTCTCTCGCCCCCCCCCTCTCTCGCCCCCCCTCTCTCGCCCCCCCCCCTCACCCCCCCTCTCTCCCCCCCCTCTCTTTCCCCCCCCCCCTCTCTCCCCCCCCCTCATTCCCCCCCCTCATCTCCCCCACCTCATCTCTCGTTTTTTTTTATTTCGTTGCGAAATAAAAAAATAATAAAACCGCAAAAAGGAAAAAAAAATTACATCCCCTTCTGCTCCCGCCCCGGTGGCTAGAGGATGTTGACTGCCTCGCCTGGTATGCAGGAGGTCGTGGGTTCGATCCCGACCCTGACGCCTGCTGCTGTATATTTGGAGTTTCCGTGTCTCTCTCCTCGTGGCCGCGTGGATTTTTCTCCGGGTCCTCCGGTTTTTCCCTCCAAGTTTAGAATCCACGTCGCGCGTTCACAGTATTTGGCTGCTGCTATAAATGTCCACGTGACAACGATGACGATGACAACGATGACGATGATGATGACGATGATGATGATGAGCCACTTCGGTGCGCTATCATTTGTGGTCGCCAGGTCGCTTCTGAAAAAGAGAGCTGCACAAAGCTCAGTGGGGCCTGACCTGGTCAAATAAATGTAAAAACATTACAGAACAATTAAACCTCCGCGTGCGACCGTGGGGCATGGCGTGGGATCGCATCTTTTGGCTCGGAGCCGGGGCGTTTGGACCCGCTGCTCTCCGTGTCGGCCCTTCGTCAATCCACTGCTGGATGAAGGCCTGCGCCCACCCAGCCAAGCGGTACCGGCGGGGGTCGCTTTGAGAGTACTTCGGTTGTGGTCGGTGCGGCGGACGGGGTCGGCGGGACGAACGCCTTTCCCTGGATTCGGTTTAAGAAAAGATGAAATAAATAAATAAATGGCGCCTATTTTATTTTCCTCTCCCCGAGACCGGTGAAGAATCCGTCTGGAAATCTCCGAGAGATCCCGCGACCCCCAAGCCCCGCTCACCCTTCGTGCTGGGGAACGGAGCCCGGGGAGCCCCCCCCCCCCCTCCCGCCACGGAAGTAGAACTCACAGAGCTACGTCTGAGATGCCTTCTTGGGTGGAGTTGTTTTGTTTGTTTCACGTTCCCTTCTGCTCTCTCTCCCACGCTGTTCTGCACAGGGATTCACCTCCTCCGGCTTCTCCCTCCGGCTTCCGTCCCACCGACAAAGTGGCACCACGCACAGTGTAACTCGAGTCGGGAAAACCACATCCCAATGCCTGAGTCTATCTTCTGCAGTACTCGAATTGTAAACGTTGCTGGGTTTACTCTCCAACAGACCTGCAGTGACTGTGAATGTCACCGTGTAGTGCTGGGCTTGCGAAGTCTCGGCGGGTAATGTGTTGTCATTACGGGCAGCACAGTTACTGTGCGTGGTACCACCAGCTCTAGCGGGGCTTGGGTGACCGCTGGTCAGCACGGAGGCACCACGTACAGTGTGCAGTGCGGGCTCCCCGTGAGGGAGCGAGAGAGAGCGTCAGCCAGCCAGGGTTACGCTGGGGCACGATACGCTGGTTGACCTGCCGACAAGTGACCGGATGATGTTGGAGGGGGGCCACCGGTGGACGGGGGCCGCTGGGCGGTCACGTGGTATAGAGGAGCTCTCGGAAGCCTTCGAGAAAGAGCCAGAGAGAGAACTAGAAGGTGGGCGGGGCGAGGGGCGGAGCCAGCCCCAGCCCGGGCCGATATAACGGGGCCCCCCCGTGAGCGGCTCGGGGTTCGTCGCTGGTGAAGAAGATCCACGTCGGGTTGAAGAAGCCTCGAGCCACGCGGTCCAGGACCCAGCTCGTGGTCCGGGCCGGGATAGCGACCCGTGTCTAGTTCTGCCGTAGCGTGGTTAGATGGGCGTTCAACACCCGAGTGTAGGTTACGTGATGTTGTGTGTAATAAATAGTGTTGCTCCCAAGACAACGTCTGCGACTGAGTTGGACTCACTACACACCGATTAGTGCAGTACGAGTAGCTAATTGTCCATGTTTTATTCACGTGACAAACCCCTGATTAAGTGGCTGTGTCGGGTGGTGGTGGGTTTAACGACACATTTATCGTCACGTGATCTCGCCCAAACAACCTTCTATATACCTTACTCTCACGTCTTCGTGCGTCATGATTGATTATTTTTATCATTATTGTTAAACTGCTTCTTCACCTTCACATTCTCCTCCTCCTTCAAGTGACGCTCGGGATCACCGCAGAGCAAGGGGACGCGACACTTCCCCAGCCACCATATGCCGCACGAGAGTGACGCCAAAGAGGAGGCACGTCCAGAACCGCCCTGGTCGCGACCGTCTGGCGACCACCCTACCACGTCCATCATCCCTGCCACGTCCATCATCCCTGCCACGTCCATCATCCCTGCCACGTCCATCATCCCTACCACGTCCATCATCCCTGCCACGTCCATCATCCCTGCCACGTCCATCATCTCTACCACGTCAATCATCCCTGCCACGTCCATCATCCCTGCCACGTCCATCATCCCTGCCACGTCCATCATCCCTGCCACGTCCATCATCCCTGCCACGTCCATCATCCCTGCCACGTCCATCATCCCTGCCACGTCCATCATCCCTGCCACATCCATCATCCCTGCCACGTCCATCATCCCTGCCACGTCCATCATCCCTGCCACGTCCATCATCCCTACCACGTCCATCATCTCTACCACGTCCATCATCCCTGCCACGTCCATCATCCCTGCCACGTCCATCATCCCTGCCACATCCATCATCCCTGCCACGTCCATCATCCCTGCCACATCCATCATCCCTGCCACGTCCATCATCCCTACCACGTCCATCATCCCTACCACGTCCATCATCCCTGCCACATCCATCATCCCTGCCACGTCCATCATCCCTGCCACGTCCATCATCCCTGCCACGTCCATCATCCCTGCCACATCCATCATCCCTGCCACGTCCATCATCCCTGCCACATCCATCATCCCTGCCACGTCCATCATCCCTACCACGTCCATCATCCCTACCACGTCCATCATCCCTACCACATCCATCATCCCTGCCACGTCCATCATCCCTGCCACGTCCATCATCCCTACCACGTCCATCATCCCTACTACGTCCATCATCCCTACCATGTCCATCATCCCTACCACGTCCATCATCCCTGCCACGTCCATCATCCCTGCCACGTCCATCATCCCTGCCACGTCCATCATCCCTACCACGTCCATCATCCCTGCCACGTCCATCATCCCTACCACGTCCATCATCCCTACCACGTCCATCATCCCTGCCACGTCCATCATCCCTGCCACGTCCATCATCCCTACCACGTCCATCATCCCTGCACGTCCATCATCCCTGCCACGTCCATCATCCCTGCCACGTCCATCATCCCTGCCACGTCCATCATCCCTACCACGTCCATCATCCCTGCTACGTCCATCATCCCTACCACGTCCATCATCCCTGCCACGTCCATCATCCCTGCCACGTCCATCATCCCTGCCACGTCCATCATCCCTGCCACGTCCATCATCCCTGCCACGTCCATCATCCCTACCACGTCCATCATCCCTGCCACGTCCATCATCCCTACCACGTCCATCATCTCTACCACGTCCATCATCTCTACCACGTCCATCATCCCTGCCACGTCCATCATCCCTACCACGTCCATCATCCCTGCCACGTCCATCATCCCTACCACGTCCATCATCCCTGCCACGTCCATCATCTCTACCACGTCCATCATCCCTACCACGTCCATCATCCCTACCACGTCCATCATCTCTACCACGTCCATCATCCCTACCACGTCCATCATCTCTACCACGTCCATCATCTCTACCACGTCCATCATCCCTACCACGTCCATCATCTCTACCACGTCCATCATCTCTACCACGTCCATCATTCCTACCACGTCCATCATCTCAGTGCACGTGCCGTGCGGGGCCAACGACGCCCAGACGTCGCGTGTTTGCCCGGGTAATCCTACAGCCTTTGCCTCGTATATTCCCTAAACCTACGAGCAGGTTTCTAGGAACGTCGAGCACTAAACTACAACTGAATGATTAAAACACGCGCACACACACACAACAAAGACAAAGATCCCCCGTGTAGCCTTCACAGACTGTTGGGGCAAGTGCTGTTGGCAAGTAGCACCTACGAAGGCCGCCTCGGCTCACGAGGGGGTGGGTGGCCAGCACTACGCCCGGCCGCCTTTGTCTCCCTGGTGGCCATGTTTACACATCGCACCAGGTACTTATTTGAGGCTTAGTCGACTTAGGGGAGTGCCAGGACCGGTTTAGATAATCGTCACCGGTATTGGCCGTGAGCGGGAAGAAAACTTGGGTCGCCGATTCGTAGCGCTGCACGCATACACGCGCACACAACAACAACCGCCATTCACCACTAAGTGACGGTGACGTCACCACGGCGCTTGTGCCAGGCCATGTGCACGCGAACGCCAAGTGAAGTGTCGAACTCCCGCTGGCAGGAGGTCACGGGACAGACATAGGTACCATCGGTCGACTGAATGAGATGGCTGGCTGATGCACCACCTGTGCACCCTATGGTCACACTAACACACACACACATACAAACACACTAACACACACAAACACACGTTCACACACACACGTTCACACACACACAAACAAACATACAAACACACTAACACACACACGTTCACACACACAAACACACGAACACACACACGTTCACACACACACACGTTCACACACACAAACATACAAACACACTAACACACACACTAACACGCACACGTTCACGCACACACGTTCACACACACACAAACACACTAACACACACACGTTTACACACACACACGTTCACACACACACACAAACACACTAACACACACACTAACACACACACGTTCACACACACTAACACACACACACACACACACTAACACACACACATACGTTCACACACACGTTCACACAGACACAAACACACACAAACAAACTAACACACACAAACACTCACGACAACAATGCGGTGGCCAGAGTGCACGGGCGACTCTTACCAGCTTCCATCATCGCCTGGTAGCAATTGTCCACCCTCTGCTTGCTCTGCGGGCAGAGGTGGAACACAGACACAGGTGGAACACAGTCACAGGTGGAACAGTCACAGGCGGAACACAGTCTCAGGTGGAACACAGTCACAGGTGGAACAGTCACAGGCGGAACACAGTCTCAGGTGGAACACAGTCACAGGTGGAACAGTCGCAGGTGGAACACAGTCACAAGTGGAACACAGCCACAAGTGGAACACAGTCTCAGGTGGAATACGGTCACAGGTGGAACACAGCCACAAGTGGAACACAGCCACAAGTGGAACACAGTCTCAGGTGGAATACAGTCACAAGTGGAACAAGTCACAGGTGGAACAAGTCACAGGTGGAACACAGTCACAGGTGGAACACAGTCACAGGTGGAACACAGTCACAAGTGGAACACAGTCACAGGTGGAACACAGTCACAGGTGGAACACAGTCACAAGTGGAACACAGTCACAAGTGGAACAAGTCACAGGTGGAACAAGTCACAGGTGGAACACAGTCACAAGTGGAACACAGTCACAGGTGGAACACAGTCACAGGTGGAACACAGTCACAAGTGGAACACAGTCACAGGTGGAACACAGTCACAGGTGGAACACAGTCACAGGTGGAATACGGTCACAGGTGGAACACAGTCACAGGTGGAACACAGTCACAGGTGAAACACAGTCACAGGTGGAATACGGTCACAGGTGGAACACAGTCACAGGTGGAACAGTCACAGGTGGAACACAGTCACAGGTGGAACACAGTTACTGGTGGAACAAGTCACAGGTGGAACAGTCACAGGTGGAACACAGTCACAGGTGGAACACAGTCACTGGTGGAACACAGTCACTGGTGGAACACAATCACAGGTGGAACACAGTCACAGGTAGAACACAGTCACAGGTGGAACAGTCACAGGTGGAACACAGTCACAGGTGGAACACAGTCACAGGTGGAACACAGTCACAGGTGGGACGCAGTCACAGGTGGAACACAGTCACAGGTGGAACACAGTCACAGGTGGAACACAGTCACTGGTGGAACACTGTCACTGGTGGAACACAATCACAGGTGGAACACAGTCACAGGTGGAACACAGTCACAGGTGGAACACAGTCACAGGTGGAACACAGTCACAGGTGGAACAGTCACAGGTGGAATACGGTCACAGGTGGAACACAGTCCCAGGTGGAACAGTCACAGGTGGAACACAGTCACTGGTGGAACACAGTCACTGGTGGAACACAATCACAGGTGGAACACAGTCACAGGTGGAACACAGTCACAGGTGGAACAGTCACAGGTGGAATACGGTCACAGGTGGAACACAGTCACAAGTGGAACACAGTCACAGGTGGAACACAGTCACAGGTGGAACAGTCACAGGTGGAACAGTCACAAGTGGACTGACCGACTGACTGAGTGACTGACTGACTTACTGACTGAGCGACTGACTGAGCGACTGACTGACCGACTGACTGACCGACTGACTGCGTGACTGACTGACCGACTGACTGAGTGACTGACTGACTTACTGACTGAGTGACTGACTGCGTGACTGACTGACCGACTGACTGAGTGACTGACTGAGCGACTGACTGAGCGACTGACTGAGTGACTTACTGAGCGACTGACTGAGCGACTGACTGAGCGACTGACTGAGTGACTGACTGAGCGACTGACTGAGCGACTGACTGAGTGACCGACTGACTGAGTGACTGACTGACTGACTGAGTGACTGACTGACCGACTGACTGAGTGACTGAGTGAGTGACTGACTGAGCGACTGACTGACCGACTCACTGAGTGACTGACTTAGTGACTGACTGAGCGACTAACTGAGTGACTGACTGAGCGACTGACTGACCAACTGACTGCGTGACTGACTGAGTGACTGACTGAGTGACTGAGTGACTGACTGAGCGACTGATTGAGCGACTGACTGAGTGACTGACTGAGCGACTGACTGACCAACTGACTGAGTGACTGACTGAGTGACTGACTGAGTGACTGACTGAGCGACTGACTGAGCGACTGACTGACTGAGTGACTGACCGACTGACTGAGTGACTGACTGAGTGACTGATTGACTGACTGAGTGACTGACTGAGTGACTGACTGAGCGACTGACGGACCGACTGAGTGACTGACTGACTGAGTGACTGAGTGACTGACTGAGTGACTGACTGACTGAGCGACTGACTGAGCGACTGACTGAGCAACTGACTGACCGACTGACTGACCGACTGACTGAGCGAGCGACTGACTGAGCGAGCGACTGAGTGACTGACTGACTGAGCGACTGACTGAGTGAGCGACTGACTGAGCGACTGATTGAGTGACTGACTGAGCGACTGACTGACTGAGCGACTGACTGACTGACTGAGCGACTGACTGACTGACTGACCGACTGACTGAGCGACTGACTGACTGACCGACCGACCGACCGACTGACTGACCGACTGACTGACTGAGCGACCGAATGACTGACTGAGCGACCGACTGACTGACTGACCGACTGACTGAGCGACTGACTGAGCGAGCCACTGAGCAAGCGACCTTTTCGACGAGCTTGGCGTTGAGGCTGTTGGCCGAGCGGTCGCGGTTGCACTCCTCCTCCTGACCGACTGACTGACTGAGCGACTGACTGAGCGACTGACTGACTGTGCGACTGATTGAGCGAGCGACTGAGCAACTGACTGAGCGACTGACTGACTGACTGAGCGACTGACTGACTGAGCGAGTGACTGACTGACTGACCGACCGACTGACTGACCGACTGACTGAGCAACTGACTGACTGAGCGACTGACTGAGCGACTGACTGAGCAACTGACTGACCGACTGACTGACCGACTGACTGAGCGAGCGACTGAGTGACTGACTGACTGAGCGACTGACTGAGTGAGCGACTGACTGAGTGACTGACTGAGTGACTGACTGAGCGACTGACTGACTGAGCGACTGACTGACTGAGCGACTGACTGACTGACTGAGCGACTGACTGACCGACTGACTGAGCGACTGACTGACTGACCGACCGACCGACTGACTGACTGACCGACTGACTGACTGAGCGACCGACTGACTGACTGAGCGACCGACTGACTGACCGACTGACTGAGCGACTGACTGAGCGAGCGACTGAGCAAGCGACCTTTTCGACGAGCTTGGCGTTGAGGCTGTTGGCCGAGCGGTCGCGGTTGCACTCCGCCTCCTGACCGACTGACTGACTGAGCGACTGACTGAGCGACTGACTGACTGAGCGACTGATTGAGCGAGCGACTGAGCAACTGACTGAGCGACTGACTGACTGACTGAGCGACTGACTGACTGAGCGAGTGACTGACTGACCGACTGACTGACCGACCGACTGACTGACCGACTGACTGAGCGACTGACTGACTGACTGAGCGACTGACTGAGCGACTGACTGAGCGACTGAGCGAGCGACCTTTTCGACGAGCTTGACGTTGAGGCTGTTGGCCGAGCGGTCGCGGTTGCACTCCGCCTCCAGCAGGTCGCGGCACTTGGCCTCGTGCGACCTCTTGGACTGGAAGAGAAGGCCAAGAGCCAACTGGTAAAAGGTTGCGGTGGTTCAGGTGACTCGTGGTGCTGACATTGGTGACGATGGTGAGTCTATGGGTCTCTGTGTGAGTCTATGGGTCTCTGTGTGAGTCTATGGGTCTCTGTGTGAGTCTATTGGTCGATGTGCGAGTACAGTGAGGGAAAAAAGTATTTGATCCCCCTGCTGATTTTGTACGTTTGCCCACTGACAATGATCACTCTATAATTTTAATGGTAGGTTTATTTGAACAGTGAAAGACAGAATAACAACTAAAAAATCCGGAAAAACGCATGTCAAAAATGTTATAAATTGATTTGCATTTTAATGAGGGAAATAAGTATTTGACCCCTCTGCAAAACATGACTTAATACTTGGTGGCAAAACCGTTGTTGGCAATCACAGAGGTCAGACGTTTCTTGTAGTTGGCCACCAGGTTTGCACACATCTCAGGAGGGATTTTGTCCCACTCCTCTTTGCAGATCTTCTCCAAGTCATAAAAGTTTCGAGACTGACGTTTAGCAACTCGAACCTTCAGCTCCCTCCACAGATTTTATATGGGATTAAGGTCTGGAGACTGGCTAGGCCACTCCAGGACCTTAATGTGCTTCTTCTTGAGCCACTCCTTTGTTGCCTTGGCCGTGTGTTTTGGGTCATTGTCATGCTGGAATACCCATCCACGACCCATTTTCAATGCCCTGGCTGAAGGAAGGAGGTCCTCACCCAAGATTTGACGGTACATGGCCCCGTCCATCGTCCCTTTGATGTGGTGAAGTTGTCCTGTCCCCTTAGCAGAAAAACACCCCCAAAGCATAATGTTTCCACCTCCATGTTTGACGGTGGAGATGGTGTTCTTGGGGTCATAGGCAGCATTCCTCCTCCTTCAAACACGGCGAGTTGAGTTGATGCCAAAGAGCTGCATTTTGGTCTCATCTGACCACAACACTTTCACCCAGTTGTCCACTGAATCATTCAGATGTTCATTGGCAAACTTCAGACGGGCATGTATATGTGCTTTCTTGAGCAGGGGGACCTTGCGGGCGCTGCAGGATTTCAGTCCTTCACGGCGTAGTGTGTTACCAACTGTTTTCTTGGTGACTATGGTCCCAGCTGCCTTAAGATCATTGACAAGATCCTCCCGTGTAGTTCTGGGCTGATTCCTCACCGTTCTCATGATCATTGCAACTCCACGAGGTGAGATCTTGCATGGAGCCCCAGGCCGAGGGAGATTGACAGTTCTTTTGTGTTTCTTCCATTTGCCACTAATCGCACCAACTGTTGTCACCTTCTCACCAAGCTGCTTGGCGATGGTCTTGTAGCCCATTCCAGCCTTGTGTAGGTCTACAATCTTGTCCCTGACATCTTTGGAGAGCTCTTTGGTCTTGGCCATGGTGGAGAGTTTGTAATCTGATTGATTGATTGCTTCTGTGAATAGATGTCTTTTATACAGGTAACAAGCTGAGATTAGGAGCACTCCCTTTAAGAGTGTGCTCCTAATCTCAGCTCGTTACCTGTATAAAAGACACCTGGGAGCCAGAAATAATTCTGATTGAGAGGGGGTCAAATACTTATTTCCCTCATTTAAATGCAAATCAATTTATAAAATTTTTGACATGCGTTTTTCTGGATTTTGTTGTTATTCTGTCTCTCACTGTTCATGGGTCTCTGTGTGAGTCTATGGGTCTCTGTGGGTCATGAACCCGGAGTAAAACCCCAGATTGTCAAACCCGGATCGTGAAACCCGGGGCGGAACCCCCGGTTTAGTGAAAACCCGGACCGGAGCAATCGGATCGTGGCGTGACAGGAGCGGCAAGACTCACATCGGTGAGTTTCTTCCACAGGGCTTGCTTCTGCTTGTGCAGGCTGCTCATCTGATTGTCCACCTGCGAAGGTCAAATCGAGGTCAGGAGGGCCGTTTGTTCTGCCAGCGCAGGGGAGGGAGGGCACCGCTGCTGTCTCGTAGATCACCCATCCACTTACTCACTCATTCACTCATTCATTCACTCACTCACTCACTCATTCACTCACTCTCTCACTCATTCATTCACTCACTCATTCATTCACTCATCCACCCATTCACTCACTCATCCACTCACTCAACCACCCATGCACTCACTCATTTACTCATACACTCACTCATTCACTCATCCACTCACTCATTCACTCATCCACTCATTCATTCACTCATCCACTCACTCAACCACCCATGCACTCACTCATCCACTCACTCCACCACCCATGCACTCAACCACCCATGCACTCACTCATTCACTCATTTATCCACTCACTCACTCACTCATCCACTCACTCACTCATCCACCCATGCACTCACTCATCCACTCACTCATTCAGTCATCCACTCACTCATTCACTCATCCACTCACTCAACCACCAATGCACTCACTCATTCACTCATCCACTCACTCATTCACTCATCCACTCACTCAACCACCAATGCACTCACTCATTCACTCATCCACTCACGCATCCACTCACTCATTCACTCATCCACTCACTCAACCACCCATGCACTCAACCACCCATGCACTCACTCATTCACTCATTTATCCACTCACTTATTCACTCACTCACTCATTCACTCACTCATCCACCCATGCACTCACTCATCCACTCACTCACTCATCCACCCATGCACTCACTCATCCACTCACTCATTCACTCATCCACTCACTCATCCACTCACTCATTCAATCATTCATTCACTGACTAAATATCTCACTCATGCACTCACTCATTCACTCATTCACTCACTCATTCACTCATCCACTAACTCAATCACTCATCCACTCACTCGCTCATCCACTCACCCATTTACTCAACCACCCCTGAACTCATGCATCCACTTACTTAATCGCTCATCCACTCGCTCACCAACCCACTTGATCACTCAATCAATTATTCATCCACTCACTCAACCGCTCACCCATCCACTCAGCAACCCACCTGATTGCTCATGAATTCAATCGCAGACTCGTCTGCTCACTCACCAACTCGCTCGCCAACCCAACATAAAAAAAACCCTCTAAGTTCCAGGTCACGCTGACCTCAATAGCCCAGATCACTCGATGTATGCATGCCGAACTCTTTTGCGCAACGTACGTAGCCAAGCGTGCTACTCGGAGGGTTGCCCCCAACAATTCAGACCGCGAATCACATTGGCCTCCATTGGCCTCCATTGGCCTCCATTGGCCTCCATTGGCCTCCATTGGCCGAGGTCGCCTTGCCCTTGAGAGCTCCGGTCACCTTGGTGAAGCGATCCTTCTGCTTCATGCGGAAGTCCTCCATCTTCTTGTACTCCTTGGTGAGCTCCAGGGCCGACTGGATGTGCTCCTGGCCCAGAATTTCCAGCTCTTGAGACAAAATCCAAACGTCGAGGAAGCGTTAATTGTTAACACATTCCTCCTGCGGAGGGGGCTGGTAGGAACGTCGGGTTGCTCGGTCAATGGCCAGGGTCAACGGCGGCGTGGTGTATTCCGCAAATATGCCCGACTGTGAGGGCGGGCACAAGCCGGCGTGAGTAGGTTAAACGTTGAGTTTTATAAGGGCACCACGGGGTGACCAGCCCCTCCCCACCCAGCCCCACCCTCCCCACCGAGGCCCTCCCAACCCTCCCAACTCAGCCCCTCCCCACCCTCCCCTCTCCACCCAGCTCCACCCTCCCCACCCAGCCCCTCCCCACCCTCCCCATCCTCACCGCCTCTCCCTCCCCACCCAGCCCCTCCCTGCACGACGGACGGACACAATAATCCCCTGTGGGCTGGTGGTACCAGGAGGTTCCTACCAGTATTATTACTCTTACCTTGCTGCTCCACCAACCTCCACTAGCCCCGCCCACCCGCACTAGCCCCGCCCACTCCTTTTAACCCGCCCACAACTCCTGACCCCGCCCACCCACAATGACCCCGCCCACAACTGCTGACCCCGCCCACACCCCGCTCTCTCCGCCCAGACCCCCCACTGACCCCGCCCACAACTCCTGACCCCACCCACAACCCCCCCTTTCACAACCCCCACTAGCCCCCTCATGGGCGAACAGAGTGAAACTGGGACGCAGTGAGTGAGGGGTCGGGGTTGGGGTGGGGGTTGGGGTCGGGGTTGGGGTCAGGATCGAGGTCAGAGTCGGGGTCCAGGTTAGGATCAGGGTCAGGGTCAAAGTTGGGTTGGGTCAGGTCAGGGTCAGGTCAGGGTCAGTGGTGGGGTCAGGGTCGCCTCGGGGTCGCGCAAACTCACGCTGCTTGAGCACCATGAAGCAGCAGCGGATCGTGCTGTGGGGAGAGCAGCGGGGCGCGGGGGGGGAACACGGTCACGTCACCATCGTCACACACACCACACCACACACACACCACACACACCACACACACACCACATACACACACACACCACACACACACCACATACACACCACACACACACCACACACACCACACACACCACATACACACCACACACACACCACACACACACCACACACACACACACCACATACACACACACACCACACACACACCACATACACACCACACACACACCACACACACCACACACACCACATACACACCACACACACACCACACACACACCACACACACACACACCACACACACAACACATACACACACACACCACACACACACCACATACACACCACACACACACCACACACACCACACACACCACATACACACCACACACACACCACACACACACCACACACACACACCACATACACACACACACCACACACACACACCACATACACACCACACACACACACCACACACACCACACACACCACATACACACCACACACACACCACACACACACCACACACACACACACCACACACACACCACACACACCACACGCACACCACACACACACCACACACACCACACACACCACAAACACCACATACACACCACACACACACCACACACACACCACACACACACACCACATACACACACACCACACACACACCACACACACACCACACACACACCACACACACCACACACACCACATACACACCACACACACACCACACACACACCACACACACACACACCACATACACACACACACCACACACACACCACATACACACCACACACACACCACACACACCACACACACCACATACACACCACACACACACCACACACACACCACACACACACACACCACACACACAACACATACACACACACACCACACACACACCACATACACACCACACACACACCACACACACACACACACCACATACACACCACACACACACCACACACACACCACACACACACACACACACCACATACACACACACACCACACACACACACCACATACACACCACACACACCACACACACCACACACACCACATACACACCACACACACACCACACACACACCACACACACACACACCACACACACACCACACACACACCACATGCACACCACACACACACCACACACACCACACACACCACAAACACCACATACACACCACATACACACCACACACACACCACACACACACCACACACACACACCACATACACACACACCACACACACACCACATACACACCACACACACCACACACACCACACACACCACATACACCACACATACACACACCACATACACACACACACCACACACACACCACATACACACCACACACACACCACACACACCACACACACCACACACACCACACACCACACACACACACACCACACACACACCACACACACCACACACACACAACACACACACACACACACCACACACACACCACACACCACACACACACCACACACACCACACACACACCACACACACCACACACACATCCCACACACACCACACACAAACCACACACACACACCACACACACCACACACACACCACACACCACACGACACACCACACACACACCAACACACACACCACACACACCAGACACACCACACACACACAAACCACACACACACCACACACACACCACACACACCACACACACACACACCACACACACCACACAAACACACACCACACAAACACACACCACACACCACACACACACCATAAACACACCACACACACACCACACACACACCACACACACACACACCACACACATACACCGCACACACCACACCATCCACACCACACACACCACACACCACACACACCACGCACACACACCGCACACCACACACACCACGCACACACACCAAACACACACCACACACACACCACACACACACCACACACACCCACACACACCACACACACACCACACACACACAACACACAAACACACACACACCAAACACACACCACACACCCCACACACCACACATACACCACACACACACCACACCACACAAACACACCACACACACACACCACACACCTCACCACACACACCACACACACACCACACACACACCACACCAACACCACACACACACCAACACCACACACACACCAACACCACACACACCACACACACACCACACACACTCCACACACACACACACCACACCACACACACACCACACCACACACACACGACACACACACCAAACACACCACACACACCACACACACACCAGGCACACACACCACATACACACACCACGCACACCACACACATACACCACGCACACCACACACACACACCACACATACACACCAAACAGACACACACCACACACACACACACCACACCCACACCACACCATCCACACCACACACACCACACACCCACACACCACACACACCACGCACACACACCGCACATCACACACACCACGCACACACACCACACACACACCACACACACACCACACACACACCACACACACACCACACACACACACCACACACACACACCACACAAATACACACACACCAAACACACACCACACACACACCACACACACACCACACACAAACACACACACACCAAACACACACCACACATACACACACACCACACATACACCACACACACACCACACCACACACACACACACCACACACACACACACCACACACCTCACCACACACACCACACACACACCACACACACACCACACCAACACCACACACACACCAACACCACACACACCACACACACACCACACACACACCACACACACACTCCACACACACACACCACACCACACACACACCACACCACACACACACGACACACACACCAAACACACCACACACACACACCACACAGACACCACACACACCACGCACACACACCACACACACACACCACGCACACCACACACACACCACGCACACCACACACACACACCACACATACACACCACACACACACACACCACACACCACTCCGCATTGAAAACTCATGTCTTCAGTTTGCTGTCCCCCCGCACCACTGATTAGTGCTGTTGGCTACGTACGGCGCGAAAAAAGTCCGACATGAAACATTAATTATTTATTTTACCAGGTCAGGGCCCACTGAGCTGTATGACTCTTTTTCAGAAGCGACCTGGCTGCCACAAATGACAGCTCAACGAAGTGGCTTATCATCATCATCATCACCACGTGGAAATGTATAGCAGCCGAATACGCTAAACGCGTGATTTCTATTCTCAATCTAGAGGAGAAAACCAGAGGACCCGGAGAAAAATACACGTGGCCACGAGGAGAGAGAGACACGCAGACTCCAAATATACAGCAGGCATCAGGGTCGGGGTCGAACCCACGACCTCCTGCATACCAGGCGAGGTAGTCAACATCTCCTAGCCACCGTGGCGCCCATGCGCACGCCACAGACACGCGCGTGCCACTCGCCACCCCCTTACTGGCAGCCTGGCGCCACGTGCCAGCGAGCCGCCTCGCGCCACGCAGGGGCAGCTGCCACTGAGGGTGCCCTTCCTGTAATGCGCTGGGACGAGGCGCCGATGCGAGTCGCCAGTCAGGCGCCGTGAGACGCCACCGGCGCAGAGGGGGGCGGCTCGTCACCAGCGGACAGACAGAAGGACCAGTGGATAGTCGAGCGGATAGATGGACACTCAGACAGACAGAAGGACCAGCGGATAGTCGAGCGGACAGATGGACACTCAGACAGACAGAAGGACCAGCGGATAGTCGAGCGGACAGATGGACACTCAGACAGACAGTGGGACCAGCAGATAGTCGAGCGGACAGATGGACACTCAGACAGACAGTGGGACCAGCAGATAGTCGAGCGGACAGATGGACACTCAGACAGACAGTGGGACCAGCGGATAGTCGAGCGGATAGATGGACACTCAGACAAACAGTGCGACCAGCGGATAGTCGAGCGGACAGATGGACACTCAGACAGACAGTGGGACCAGCAGATAGTTGAGCGGACAGATGGACACTCAGACAGACAGAAGGACCAGCGGATAGTCGAGCGGACAGATGGACACTCAGACAGGCAGTGGGACCAGCAGATATTCGAGCGGACAGATGGACACTCAGACAGACAGTGGGACCAGCGGATAGTCGAGCGGACAGATGGACACTCAGACAGACAGTGGGACCAGCGGATAGTCGAGCGGACAGATGGACACTCAGACAGGCAGTGGGACCAGCAGATAGTCGAGCGGACAGATGGACACTCAGACAGACAGTGGGACCAGCGGATAGTCGAGCGGATAGATGGACACTCAGACAGACAGTGGGACCAGCGGATAGTCGAGCGGACAGATGGACACTCAGACAGACAGTGGGACCAGCAGATAGTCGAGTGGACAGATGGACACTCAGACAGACAGTGGGACCAGCAGATAGTCGAGTGGACAGATGGACACTCAGACAGACAGTGGGACCAGCGGATAGTCGAGCGGATAGATGGACACTCAGACAGACAGTGGGACCAGCGGATAGTCGAGCGGACAGATGGACACTCAGACAGACAGTGGGACCAGCAGATAGTCGAGCGGATAGATGGACACTCAGACAGACAGAAGGACCAGCAGAAAGTCGAGCGGACAGATGGACACTCAGACAGACAGTGGGACCAGCAGATAGTCGAGCGGATAGATGGACACTCAGACAGACAGTGGGACCAGCAGATAGTTGAGCGGACAGATGGACACTCAGACAGACAGAAGGACCAGCGGATAGTCGAGCGGACAGATGGACACTCAGACAGGCAGTGGGACCAGCAGATAGTCGAGCGGACAGATGGACACTCAGACAGACAGTGGGACCAGCGGATAGTCGAGCGGATAGATGGACACTCAGACAGACAGTGGGACCAGCGGATAGTCGAGCGGACAGATGGACACTCAGACAGACAGTGGGACCAGCAGATAGTCGAGTGGACAGATGGACACTCAGACAGACAGTGGGACCAGCAGATAGTCGAGTGGACAGATGGACACTCAGACAGACAGTGGGACCAGCGGATAGTCGAGCGGATAGATGGACACTCAGACAGACAGTGGGACCAGCGGATAGTCGAGCGGACAGATGGACACTCAGACAGACAGTGGGACCAGCAGATAGTCGAGCGGATAGATGGACACTCAGACAGACAGAAGGACCAGCAGAAAGTCGAGCGGACAGATGGACACTCAGACAGACAGTGGGACCAGCAGATAGTCGAGCGGACAGATGGACACTCAGATAGACAGTGGGACCAGCAGATAGTCGAGCGGACAGATGGACACTCAGACAGACAGTGGGACCAGCAGATAGTCGAGCGGACAGATGGACACTCAGACAGACAGTGCGACCAGCGGATAGTCGAGCGGACAGATGGACACTCAGACAGACAGTGGGACCAGCGGATAGTCGAGCGGATAGATGGACACTCAGACAGACAGTGGGACCAGCGGATAGTCGAGCGGATAGATGGACACTCAGACAGACAGAAGGACCAGCGGATAGTCGAGCTGACAGATGGACACTCAGACAGACAGTGGGACCAGCAGATAGTCGAGCGGACAGATGGACACTCA
>NC_136327.1:8757434-8797434 GCF_964198595.1 Lampetra fluviatilis | reverse complement strand
ACATACACGACAGACACACACACCACACACGGCAGACACACACTACACAGACACCCACACTACACACACACACTACAGACACCCACACTACACACACACCACAGGCACACACTACACACACACACATTACACACACTACACACACACCACAGGCACACACTACACACACACCACAGGCACACACTACACATTACACTACACACCACACTACACACACACTGCACAGACACACACACTACACACACACACTACAGACACCCAAACTACACACACACACTACACATACACACGCACTTCACACACTACACACACACTACACATACACACTACACATACACACTACCCACACACATTACACACACTACACATACACACGCACTACAGACACCCACACTACAGACACCCACACTACACACACTACACACACACTACACACACACTACAGACACCCACACTACACACAAACTACACACACTACATACACACTACACATACACACACAACACAGACAACCAACACACAACACACACTACACACACACAACACACACACACTACACACGCACACACCACACGCACTACACACACACACTACACACCCACTACAGACACACACACCAACAACAACCACCATTCGCCACTAAGTGGCGGTGACGTCACCAAGACGCTTGTGCCAGGCTAGGTGCACGTTGAGGCCACGTGAAGCGTCGAACGCCCGCTGGCAGGAGGTCACGGGGCAGACCCAGCAGGTGCCACGGGTCGACTGACCGAGATGACCGAGATGAGTGGCTGATGCACCACCTGTGCCCCCTACTGTGCAAACTCGCTGTGCTTTAGCCACCCGGCGCTCCGCTCGTTGTTGTGAGCGTCGCTCCTCCGCCCTCCGCTGGTGCTGGAGGGCGACTGCCTCCAACTGCCCAGCAGCAGCAGCAGCGTCCTTTACGAGCCTCCTCCTCCACAGAGGCCACTACAGCCGCCAAAGGGGGCTCTGGACGGGTGCGAGGGGCTGGTAACCCCTCCAATTTCAATTAATTACCACTAAACCACGAAATACACCACACTACACACCCACTACAGACACCCACACTACACACGACACTACACACAACACTACACACACACTACACACACACTACACAAGCACACTACACACACACTACACTACAGACACACTACACACTACACACACTGCAAACGCAGACACCGCAACTCAACACGGGCGGACGAACTCACCCAAAACGAGTCTGAGAATCTGAGCTTCATGGTCGCGTCTCTCTCTCCCCTCTCCCCCCTCGCGTCTCTCTCCCCTCGCGTCTCTCCCCCAGGCTCTGACTGATCGCCGCTCTCACGGCTCGCTCCCTCCCTCTCTCCCCTCGCTCGCTCTCTCCTCCTCGTGTCCCTCTCTCTCCTCGCTCTCTCCTCTCGCTCTCTCCTCGTGTCCCTCTCTCTCTCGCCCTCCTCGTGGCGTCACGACTCCTCACAAGGAAGTTCAAGGTTCGGGAGCCTTCGGCCCCATCCATTTCATTCATTATTTACCACCAAATCGTGAGCTCGGTGTGAGCGCGCACGTGTTCCGCATCGTGCGGCTTGCAAGACGCGCGCGTCAGCCAGACGGCGATGGGCGAGGGAGGTTGGCAGCAACATGACGATGTTGCAGCAGCTACTTTGAGTGGATGTTGGCAGCACAAGACAGAGGAAGGTGGAGATACATCGCCAAATGTTGCAGTGGACACCACCTGCTACGGCCTCTCTGCCCACGCATGGATCGTGATGACGATATGAGTGTTATCTGCGGGACCGTTTTGGCAGTATATCAAAATAAAAGTCTCGTCAGTTTAGTTCCCCTGCTCCTCGAATTAAGTCTTATCTCTGGGATAAGTTTTTGGCAGTCTATCAAAAACACATTCCTGATGCGGAGGGAGCTGGTAGGAACACGTTGGGTTGCTCGGTCAATGGTCAGGGTCAACGGCCAGGGCGTGGTGTATTCCGCAAATCTGGCCGACTGTGAGGGCAGGCACAAGCCGGCGTGAGTAGGTTAAACGTTGAGTTTTATAAGGGCACGACGGGGTGACCAGCCCCTCCCCACACAGCCCCACCCTCCCTACCCAGCCCCTCCCCAACCTCCCCACTCAGCCCCTCCCCCACCCAGCCCCACCCTCCCCACCCAGCCCCTCGCCACCCTCCCCACCCAGCCCCTCCCCTCCCCCACCCAGCCCCACCCTCCCCACCCAGCCTCTCGCCACCCTCCCCACCCAGCCCCTCCCCACCCAGCCCCTCCCCCACCCAGCCTCACCCTCCCCACCCAGCCCCTCCCCTCCCACCCCCCCACCCAGCCCCTCGCCACCCTCCCCACCCAGCCCCTCCCTGCACGACGGACACAATAATCCCCTGTGGGCTGGTGTAACCAGGAGGTTCCTACCAGTATAAAAGTCTCGTCGGTTGAGCTGCACTGCACCTCCGACTACGTGCGGTGCGAAAGAAGTTCAACAAACATCCACCACCCACCTACATGTAGCAGCTACTAGTAGATACTACATGTGTAGTAGCTACGGCCTCCGCACTTTCAAGGGCCCCGCGCTAAATGCTTTCAAGCTATCAATTCCGGTTCAGTGATTCTGCACTTGCTCTATTACTATAGTACTATACCGCCTTCAACTTGTATGAACGACTGGGTGTTTAAGGTTAGGGATTTGTCGTATTATCTGGCTGTATAACAAATAAAAAATACATTTATTTTACGGTGCAAGTTAAAAATTCGTGTTTTAATATGTATGTGTTTTTTTAATATTTAGGGCCCCTTAATGGCATAAGTTACAGGCCCCGCACTAGCTTAGTCCGGCACTGGATGTGACGACGTCTGTTGGCATTGTGATCCTGTGGACTCGTAACGAACAGATGAACAAACCGCCAGCATTGTCCGGTTGATAACGTTACTCAAAAAAAGGAGTGGAATTTTCCACGAACCTTCACATTCGAACGAGCCGAATGCTAAAGGTGGATGGAGAGGCAGTGGTTGACCGCACTTCTGTTTCCACCCCTCCCCCCCACCGCGGCCCAACTCGTGAGTGACATTTCCGTGCAAGAAAGAGCTTCACAGCTCATCGGATTCTTCCAGGATCAATTGATTCCGATGTTTGGCGAGTGAGTTCTGGATTCACGCCACCTGCTCCTCCTCCTCCGAGTGGGATTCTCCACTCATCGTGGTGAAGTATGGTCAAACGGCCCCCCCATGAGCGGCCACACGGCATGGCAGTGGGAGGGGGGGGGAGAGGCCTTCACATCCAGCAGTGGAATTGACGGAGGTGTGCCCTGTAAGGAGGGTGTTTTATGGACATGCGCACGCATTTCACTCGCGGGGCGAGACGCGCCGACCTGTGCAGTAGCAAGCGAAACGCAATCGGCTTTTGCGATGTGTGCGGTGAAAATCTGACAGGAAAAGGGTCGATAAGGCGCCAAGATTTGGCGTCAAACTGGAAGCCGCCTCCTACTTGCACCGTACGATGGGCAGCTCGCCAGCATTGATTCAAGCAAAGCGCGACTGTTGCTGATGAGACGCTGTGAGTCGAAACCGGCCCTGGCGTGTAACATCGGCAGCTCACCAGCATTGAGTGAATGATCCAGTGGGTTGGTGAGTGGATGAGTGAACGGATGGGTGGTTGTGTGAGTGAAAGAGTGCATGAGTGATCAGGCGGGTTGGTGAGTGGATGAGTGAGTGATTAGAGTGGTTGTGTGAGTGGATGAGCGAGTGAGTGATCAGGTGGGTTGGTGAGTGGATGAGTGAGTGGATGAGTGAGTGACCAGGTGGGTTGGTGAGTGGGTGAGTGAGTGACTCTACACCTCTGTAACAACGACAGCACCCGTACCACACGGACTAAAGTATGAATACTTTCATCTGCACACTCTCAGAAAATAAACATACTCGCTGTTCTGTACACATTTAAGAGTCTGCGGGTAATCAAGTTGTTGCAGATTTTGTTCATATCATCTCTCGTTATATTGAATGAAATTATGTTTTTTTATTATTTGTATTTTTATCATTTTTATTTGTATTATAATTTTCTATCTACGCGACTTCACCGAAAGAACAAAATAATATGAATTCCTGCAGTCACGAAAGTTTTAAGTCAAAATGTAATCCATACGGGACAAACATTTGTCGGCGTGCCACTCGCTGCCTGCCATACAGACGACTCGCAAATTGCATCTTCTTCTTCGTGTTCCTTGTTCTTCTTCCATCTTCGTGTTCCTCCTTCTTCTTGTTGCCGTGCCGCTGCTGATGTCGATGTGGAGCAACAGCGACTGCAGTGTCCACACATTCAGGCGCTCACGCCGGCAGACAGCCGCGTCAGGGACTCGCCGTGCCATCCCCGTGGTGGCAGAGCCATCGCCGCGACATGTGACGCCGCGTTCCTCGGTCTTAAAAGGTGGAGGAGCAGATATTGTCCAGAATTGAGGGTGTTTTGTTTTTGGGTGAGATCGCCTAAATATAAACGCGTGTCGTCGTTAAACTCGCCGCCACACGACACGCAGCCAATTAGCAAGGGCGTTGTCACGTAAACAACGACAACAACAACGACAACAACGACGACAACAACAACGACGAGGCCAAGTCGTTACGGGTTCAGCACTCAGCCGCTCATGCTGTCGGAGAGTAACGCCACTACGACACTCACACTTGGAGGAACTGGTGACGTTTCGCCGGTAATTACAACAACAACAACAACAAAAACAACAACGCCAACAACCACCAGCATCACCAGGCGACAGCCAAGAACCCTGACGTGCTAAAACAAAGATATCGCGAAGCATTCCGATAAGCGGTGTGCGGCAAACCGGTAACCGTTGATTCGCCATTCGGTTACCGGTTATGCAACCCACCTACCCCAACGCCAGATGTTGTCTCTTATCTCGCTCGCGCTCACGTGGCATCAATAAAGGCGAGCACATTCCATACGGGACGAGGGGGGAGGGGTGGGGGGCGGGGGGAGCGAGGGGAGGGGGGCAAGGTGGGAGTGGGGGGCGGGGAAAGCGAGGGGAGGGGGGGCAAGGGGGGGATCGAGGGGAGGGGGGGAGGTTTGGTTGGCGAGACACGAATTGTAAACGTCGCTGGGTTTACTCTACAACACACCACGTGTGCTGGACCCGTCACAAATTGGCGTCGTTGTTGTCTTCGTGACAAATCCTTACGGGTTGGAAGCGTGTCAGGTGGTGGCGGGTTTAACGACACACGTTCATATTTACGGCGATCAAACAGTAAAAGTTCAGTTTCATGTATTAGGTATAACCCTGTGCGCCATGCGGCTCTTGACTCGGGTGCAACCGCAACAAACAAAAACACGAACAAGCAACATCTTACGGTGACTACACGCAACAGAAACATCCAGGAAAAGACAGCAGCAAAGTCCTCCAGAGAAGACACCGCATTGACTACCCTGGTCGCGATACGCTACGACGCGTGGAACTGGCATCGGACAACGCCGCGGACTGCGGCTGACCCCCGAGTCCTGGGGTCGCTGGCCTGGCGGGGCGAGGCGCGTGGACTTCAGTCGACAACAGTGGCCCCCCTTGACCTTTGACCTTGACCGCAGCCTTGCACCCACGTGGTTCTCATCGTTAGGACTTGTGTCGTGTCAATAAGCCACGTGGGGTTTGATGAAGCAAAGTTGTGACTCAGCGTGCCCGTGGCTCAATTTGTTTTCGATTAATTAGCTTCAAAACTAAAATCTGGAGTTGTCACGCACCCCTAGGTTAAACAAGCTGGCAGGCCTCGGTTGTTTTTGTGAACGCACAATAACGATGAGCGACTGCGTGGAGACAATATGGAATCCACCTCGACGGGATGGACCACGTGCCTCCTTCCCCAATGTGTCTCGAGATGTGTTTTTTACACATTCCCATCAGCCACACACAAGGCCTTCCATGTTGGGAGTACATGACTCCAGCTGCATGGATCATTGGTGGTGGAACTGCACAATGTTTATAGTTAAGGATTGGTTTCGACATGCAGCGTCTCATCAGCAGAGCGAGGCTTGCGTGAATCAATGCTGGTGAACTGCCGGTCGTATACGCCAGGACCGGTTTCGACATGCAGCGTCTCATCAGCAGAGCGAGGCTTGCTTGAATCAATGCCGGTGGCACTGCCAAACGTTCAAAGCCAATGACCCCCCCACCGCCCCCACTGACTGTAAGATACACATCCTGGTTCTACGCAAAGCTTCACAAGACGCAACGCAAACGTCCCCCACAAGCCGCTCCCCGTTTTGCCTTCGCTCCGTTGTGGGGAGTGCGAACAGCGAAAGGGGAGCGAGCGCCGTTGGGAGACATTTGCCTGCGAACTCCGACAACTACAAATCCACGGCAGTGCTCCAAGCTAAAGGTGCAGCCCCTGCAACGGCTCGCCCCCACGGCCCTGCTGATGCTGCTGGCGGCCGAAGGGAAGGGCTTCCTCCACTCGAGGGGCCTGCGCACGGCGCCCTCTCGATGGGAGAGTGCTTGGCCTACTCTTCCACGCTCGCCACACAATCACAGAGAGCCATAGAATCACATCAACCAAACAAAACCCCTAAACTATTTTTTATTTTACCGGAGCATTTATCCACAATTATGGATCATGATGATAGTTGTAATAACCGGCAAAACGTCGTCTTCGAATTGTGTTGTGGGTTTACTCTCCAACACGCCGGTGTGCTGAACTAGTAACCGATTGGCACGCGATGTGTTCATGACAAACCTTACTAATTGGCTGTGTCGGGTGGTGGCGGTGTTTACGACACATTTATTTTTTACACAATCTTACCCAAAACAACCTCCATTATGGATATTGGTCGCAAAAGCCCACGTGTTAAACTGTATACTTGGAGTTTGTGGTGACCCCCCCACCTGTCCCCGTGTTGGTGTGGATTCGTCTCCAGGTCCTCCGGCTTTCCCCTCCGCATTTAGCATCGACGTCACGCGTTCAAGAGGACCTGGCGACTGCTCTGAACGTGACGACGACGACGATGATGACGATGATGATGACGACGATGACTACGATGATTACGACGATGATTATGACGTTGATGACGACGATAACGATGACAACGATGATGATGAGCCCACTTCGTTGAGCTATCATTTTGTGGCAGCCGGGTAGCTTCTGTTGAAAGTAGCCAACAGCTCATTGGACTTTACCTGGTGAAATCATGATTAAGCTTCAGTGATTTGTTGACCTCCCCTGTACTTTGCACCCTCATCACGTGTTGGTATTGTTTGTTCTTTTAGCGTTCTGACCAGGTGGCCCTAGCTGGACACGTGACACAAGAGCTTCACAGCTCATCGGATTCCTCCTCCAGAGTGAATCCATATTTCAGATTCCAAACTCCTCTCGCCAGCGGTGTCCGGCTTAACGAGCGCTCTCTGGGGGTTGCCCGAACCGTCGGGCAAGGTAGGCGACGGAGAGGTAGGGGAGGGAGGCCCTTTTCAGGGCACGCCGTGGCAACCTGCCCGAGCATAAACAAAACAACAAACACGCGGGGCAGAGGGTCGTCGAAAAAGATACACTTTAATAGTTATTAGTCGACTGCAATAAGTTAGCGGGGTTTAAAACGTCAAAATCGAAATTGCGAGGAGGGGGAATTCGATCGCCAACCCTCCCCGGGAGACGCTACGGGAACAACGGGAACGTCCCGGAGGTGTCTGCTTCACGCGACGGCCACCACCGCTGGCCACCACCGCTGGCCACCACCACCACCACCACCGCCACCACCACCACCACCGCCACCGCCACCACCGCCACCACCACCACCACCGCCACCACCACCACCGCCACCACCACCGCCGCCACCACCACCGCCGCCGTGTACAAGAGAGTTCTGGCCGAATGTGACCGGTGGATATTCCGTATCCTGCGTCGTATCACGAGGGCGTTGTTTTTTGGGGGGGGCAGGGAGGGACGTGGGAGGGAGTCTCCTTAAAATGTAAAATGAAGACCACCACCCCCACTCCCCCCCCAAAAAAAGTAAATCTCCACTCCCAAGGCTGAAGCGTTTGGAACAGCGCGCAGGGCACTGCTGCTGCCGCTGCTCTTTCTTGCGCACGACGGTGGCAGCGGCGGCAGCGGCAGCAGCAGCGGCAGCAGCAGCGATGCGTCCAGGAGCTCGATGCCCGTCATGGCGGTCCACTGCTGCTCGCCACGGCGAGAGGGCTGCGGAGTTCGTGTCGTGCCGCTGTTCGTGTGGCCGTTCGTGTCGCTGTTCGTGTCGCTGTTCGTGTCGTGCCGCTGTTCGTGTCGCTGTTCGTGTCGCTGTTCGTGTCGCTGTTCGTGTGGCCGTGCGTGTCACTGTTCGTGTCACTGTTCGTGTGGCCGTGCGTGTCACTGTTCGTGTCACTGTTCGTGTGGCCGTTCGTGTCACTGTTCGTGTCACTGTTCGTGTGGCCGTTCGTGTCACTGTTCGTGTCACTGTTCGTGTGGCCGTTCGTGTAACTGTTCGTGTCGCTGTTCGTGTCGTGCCGCCGTTCGTGTCGCGTGGCTGCCCTTACTCGTTTCAAGGAGCACAGACCGCAGCGGGTTTCCTGTACGGCCCAGTTTGGCTTGCATGGCCACAATCGCACGGCACTGCGGTTGTGCCTTTAATTTTCCATTCATGAAGGAGATGTGGTGCAGCGTTATCCTGCTGTATGCAGTCTCTGTTCTCCTCTCTCACGTTGTTTTCACAACGTGAATTGGATAGAACGCCACGAATGTGTTAGGGAACACTTTGTTTACAACGTGGATTGCGAACGGAACTACGTCGCAGCGCGAGTAGGAATGAGCGGTTGTACGGCCAGTGTCGGATCATCCCAGTAGCACAAATAGCTACATATGCTATGGGCCCCCCACTTTTAAGGGCCCCGCGCTAAACGCTTTCAAGCTATCAATTCGGTTCAGTGATTCTGCACTTGCTCTATTACTATAGTACTATACCGCCTTCAACTTTGATGAACGACTGGGTGTTTAAGGTTAGCGATTTGTCATATTATCTGGCCATATAGCAAATGAAAAAATACAATTACTTTACTATCCATGTAAAAATATTGTGTATTAATGCGTTTTTTTTTATTTAGGGCTCCTTAATAACATGTTACAGGCCCTGCACCAGCTTAGTCCGGCACTGTGTAAGGATGTCCCGGCGTAGAGTCAATTTGTCGGGATGCTGCTGGATGCTTCTAGACGCCAACGGTGCCAAGCGGTTGATGGTTTTGTAGGGGTGTCGGGAAGGATTCCCACCAATAGGAGGGTTAGTGGGAGGAGTAATCGAGGAGAAATAAGGGGAGAACGGGCGGGAAGAGGGGGCTTTTTGCGGGAACGAGATTGGGATGGCTGGGGACAGGTGTGGAGAAGAGGAAAGGATTAAAATACGAACCCCCCTGCAACCTTGAGTCGGCTCTCCTTTACATCTGGTGGCAGCGGTGGGATTTGCAATGGCTACGAAGAAGAATCCCCACGGGAAACAGCCAAGGGAAGAGGAAGCAGGGGCCGGGGATCCTTCCCATCCCGGGCAACACGGGGGCCTGCTACCAGGAGTAGCAGCAGGGGGCCCGGATCGCCTGGAGGACCCCATGGAGGACCGCATGGCCCGCGTGGAGAGGGCACTCCAGGAGCTACTGCTGAGGCTCCCTATGGGGGGCCCGCCGGCACCGGGACCCCCACCCCCACGCGTACCACGGGAGGAGAGGCCACGGGACCCGGAGGCCGACCAGCCGGCCGGGCAGGAGCCGTAACCAACCTCGTCACGCCAGCCGCCGCCGCTCGCCGCCAAAACCCCCAGGGCTAAACATCCAACACGGAGAGCAGGTGGCAGGACGGGCGCGTCGGCTGGGGCCCGTCGACAAGTTCGTGGCCGAAGAAGATTGGGAGGGGTTTGTCCGCCGATTCGAGGCTGCCTTCCACGCTCTCGAGTGGACAGACGAAGAGGCACTACGAGCTTTGCCATCCGTTCTGGGCGACGAGGCGCTCTCCTCATACACCTCCCTTCCCTCGCACAGCATGACCACGCTACAGGCGGCCTACGAGGCTTTGGGGGAGATCTACTGCCCAGCGGAAGGAGCCTTTAAACGGTTCCAGGACCGCCAGCGAGGGGCTAGAGAATCCCCTTTAGCCTACAGGGGTGCGCTATTCGTGTTGGCGAGGAGGGCTTTCCCTCGCCTGGCTGAAGAAGCGCTCGAGGACCTCGTGGTCGAGCACCTCATTTCCTACGCTTGCCGCGCCGGCGTTGTAATGCCCGTGGTGACGCCGGAGGAACGCACCTCGCTGTGGGCTGCCCGGACCATCCAAGCCCACGAGCAGGTCATGGGCCGGGCGCCACCCGTGGGCCAGGTGGCTGGCGCGGCGGGGGGGAGCAGCCGAGCCGTTGCCGCGGCGCTACTGGGTCACCAACCGCCGAACCTGCACCGTCGCCGCAGGCTGCCTGTGGGGCAGCTGGGAACGAACCCCCGACATCTGAGCCGGAGCCATTGCTGCGGGAGGTGTACGCGGCGATCCGGGGACTGGCGGAGCAGAGGGACCAGGGGCGCGACCAGCCTCCGCGTCGCTGGCAGCCGCCTCTATAACACCGCGCCGAGCCACCCCGACGGAACGCCCCGTGGGTCTGCCACCGTTGTGGTCGTGAGGGGCATGTGGCGAGGGGGTGCCGCACGGAGCCGGAGGCCGCCAACGCCACCTGGAACCCGCCGGGGCCGAACGCCGACAGGATCCAGGCGAGTGACGCCGTCCCGCCCGGCCTCTCGATCGGTCCGGAAAATTACACCCCCGACGCCGCGACCTTACCGGGAGCCTCCTCGGGGTGGGCGCCGTCGGTGTCGCGCCCCGGGCCCCACTGTCCTGGTCGGGGGAAGGGGATCGCGCCGAGGACCGCGCCGGGGCCGGTGATCGCGTCGCGACCGGAAGTGGCGTCGCGAACGGACGTGGTGTCGCTGACCGCGCCGGTAATTGCGCCGGGGCTGGGGATCGCGCCGGGGACCGCGCCGGGGACCGCGCCGAGGCCGGGGACCGCGCCGGGGCCGGTAGGGACATCGCGACCGGACGTGACGTCGCGGGCGGATGGGAGCTCACAGCCGGAAGTGACGTCGTGGCCGGGCGTGGTTTCGCGGGCGGACGTGACGTCACAACCGGAAGTGACGTCACTAGTTACCTGCGACGCCGGCGAGTTGCCAGGGGCAACGGCCCCTGGGCTGAGGCAGCACACAAAATTGACATTGCGCCCTGGAGCAGTTCACCGCCAACATCATCTTCATCATCCCTACCCAGGCCAAGGTCGCCGACCACCACGCGCCGACTGGCAGGGGGTTCGGTGCCCTGTGTTCCCTTGTCACCGACAGCACCCCATGTGAGGCCTGATGGGGCGGCGGCACGACCGGGGGCCGCGGGGGCCGGAGAGACAGCGGCGCCAGGCAAGGCGACACCGGCGCCACCGAACCGGGGACCGCGACGAGAGGGCCTTCGAAGGAGGGGGCCGCCACGGTCATCTGCTGCCTGTGGATGTCCGGGCTGTTACGGGATGCTGGCTGGAGACCTGGGCAGGCCGCGCAATTGATTTTGTTGTGTTATATTGCATTGTATGGTTGTGGGGGGGTTAAGGGCTGTCGTCACTGTCAGTAGGGGGAGGCATGGGGAGACTTAAATGGTCCATGGGGGAGGCAGAACCGAGGACGTTTTTTTTTCTCCGGGGGGGGGGGGCGGATGTAGGGGTGTCGGGAAGGATTCCCACCAATAGGAGGGTTAGTGGGAGGGGTAATCGCGGAGATATGAGGGGAAAACCGGCGGGAAGAGGGGGCTTTTGGCGGGAACGAGATTGGGACGGCTGGGGACAGGTGTGGAGAAGAGGAAAGGATTAAAAGACGAACCCCCCTGCAATCTTGTGTCGGCTCTCCTTTACAGTTTCACCGGTGTCTTCGAGCAGGAGGAGGAGGAGAACGCCTTGCGGTCTGTTAGCTGCACAGACTGCACGCGAGTGCCAGTTCAACTCCGTACCGCACGGCAACTACTGCTGGATCGCTGTTCGCATCTCCACCCTCGCCATCTCTCTCTCGTAAAATACAACTGTGGAAATCAGAATACAGGTAGTCCCCCGAGTTACGATGGTCCGACTTACGATATTTCGATCTTACGATGGCGATAGCGATACGACAAAATTGTAAAATATTTTACGTTTCGCGCGGCAGGCAAACGCAGCAGCGTACGAGGTACGATGCTGTACGTTGGGACGCTGCCGGGATGTACGCATCTCCCGCCTTGTGTGATGCAGATAGGATTGTTTCCTGAAAAAACTTTCTATTAAATTGCAGTTCATATAGGTAGGCTAAGAATTTACCTTTTTTACTTTACATTTTACTGTGCAATACAGTATGGTTATTAATACATACATACAGTATATAGTTTATACAGTACGGTACTGTAAATTGCTCTGTTTTGCTACATTTATCACCATTCTTTAAGACTCCTGGGTAAGCTAGGCCATCTTCGACTCACGATATTTTTGACTTACGATGGGGTCGTCGTAACGCATCTCCTTAATTAAAGCATGTTATAATAGTTTAGTTTTTTTACTTTATTATCTTGATTATTGCTTGCTTATTTTGTTAATCTAAGTTTAAGAATCTCAAACTATTTGAGATTAATTATAACTTGTTTCTTGTGTGAGCCATGTGGAGGCACCTGTTGCTATTTATTCAATAAAAAACATTTATTTAGTTTATTTTTTATTTCTAGTTTATTTTTTATTTCTATTGTTATTTTTAAACGAGGATTATTTATTGATCCTCCGTTGACACTCTCTCGAGGGGAGCTCTGCCTAAAAGCGCCACACCACAGGCAGGCAGCGTTTGAGGGTAGGAGGAGCAAAATGGCCTCCTACGCACAAGCTGCTGTGAAAAAGAGCTGCATAGCTCATCGGATTCCTCCAGGATAAATATTCTGATTCCGTGTAATCCACGTTTATAGATCGAACCTCTTTGTCATAGTGACAACTGCCAGCGACAGTTGCTATGAAGTTGCCCTTGAATATTATGGCGTTCATCACCCTAACACCACACTCACTGTGCTCTCAACATGTCAACACCCACCCACAAAATCCTGGAAAGTCGGATGGTTTTCCTCTGGCGCTCCTGTGAGGCGAGACTGCACCCACTTCGTCATCAGCATCCGCTGAATTCGATTGGACAACATCAGCAGGTCGGCGATTCCGTCGCGGCCTGCTTGTATTGTACCCGCAGCGCCGCTCGCTCCCACGCGCACAACACGGCAAGGGAGGGTTCGACTCCCGTCGCGGCCTATCGCGCGTGCCAGTGAGACCCACGGCCACGGCGCGAGGTTACTACCGCGCTCAGCCTCGTCCTGGGCCCCGAGCTCAACCGGGGGAGGGCGGGCAGCGACGTTCGACCCTTTCATTGTCGGGAGTCGGTGGTCTCGGAAGGGCCGAGAGAATCGCGCGCGCGCTCCGAGTACGCTCGCTCGGAAACGACGGAAGGGGGTCTCTCTCTCTCCTTCTCTCTCCGAGTGCCCCCAAGGACAACACGCAACGGCACGCTCGGCGGTGGGGCAGGGGTGGGGCATGGCAGTGGTCTGTGTCAAGAAACACCCCTCCCAGACAGAAATGGACCGTTCCAACCAACAACAACAAAATTAACACAGAGCTCTGGTGTCCTGCATGGAATTGGTTACACACAGCGGGCTGCCCCCACGGCCCAGCAATACGTCGCCAGGGTTGTTGATACTTGTCGTGCGGGCAGAGGACTTGCTGCACGTGGGTACGCACCACCGACTGTCTCAGCTTTTGACTTGGCCCATCAGCGCACCACCCCCCCCCACAACCCGTCGGGGGTCTAAATGAGCACCACTTTTGCGCGGAATTTGAACAAGTGCTTGGCTGACGGGAGAGTACTCGTCCCCCTGCCGCGAGAGGAATGTGGAAGTTCCACCCCAACGGTTCGGGGCTGTGAGCGGGCAAATGAGCACCCAATGCCTCGATGCTCATGTGAGCAGCGGCTCCCTCTCACGTGATGTTCACCACTTTCAGAATCTACAGATGTACACCCAACCCGACCACTCTCACGCTTCTTTGTGACGTAACGTCTAGGGGTGGCAGGGTGACGCTGGGGTGACACTCGCGCCTCACAGCACGCAGGGTCTGGGCTCGATTCCTGACTCGGGAGCCTTTCCGCTTGTTGTTTATGTGTTCCCCCCCTGTTCTACAGAGTGATTGAGAGTGGAGTGTGTATGATCTCCCCCTGTTCTACAGAGTGAGTGTAGTTTGTATGATATCCCCCTGTTCTACAGAGTGAGTGTATTTTGTATGATATCCCCCTGTTATACAGAGTGAGTTGAGTTTGTATGATCTCCCCCTGTTCTGCAGAGTGAGTGTAGTTTGTATGATATCCCCCTGTTCTACAGAGTGAGTGGAGTTTGTATGGTCTCCCCCTATTCTACAGAGTGAGTGGAGTTTGTATGATCTCCCCCTGTCCTACAAAGTGATTGAGTGGAGTTTGTATGTTCTCCCCCTGTTCTACAGAGTGAGTGGAGTTTGTATGATCTCCCCCTGTCCTACAGAGTGAGTGGAGTTTGTATGTTCTCCCCCTGTTCTACAGAGTGAGTGGAGTTTGTATGATCTCCCCCTGTCCTACAGAGTGAGTGGAGTTTGTATTTTCTCCCCCTGTTCTACAGAGTGTGGAGTGAGTGAGTGGAGTTTGTATGATCTCCCCCTGTCCTACAGAGTGATTGAGTGGAGTTTGTATGATCTCCCCCTGTTCTACAGAGTGAGAGTGAGTGGAGTATGTTTGATCTCCCCCTGTTCTACAGAGTGAGTGTGGAGTGGAGTTTGTATGATCTCCCCCTGTTCTACAGAGTGTGGAGTGGAGTTTGTATGATCTCCCCCTGTTCTATAGTGTGGAGTGAGTGAGTGGAGTTTGTATGATCTCTCCCAGTTCTACAGTCAGAGTGAGTGGAGTTTGTATGATCTCTCCCAGTTCTACAGAGTGAGTGAGTGGAGTTTGTATGTTCTACCCCTGTACTACAGTGTGAGCGCTGAGTGTGTGGAGCAGTAGTGTAGTGGTTAGCGCACTGCGCAACGAACCCAGCGACCCGAGTCTGATTCCCGCTCACAATCAATCACATTTACAAATATCTGAACTGATCCTCAACTTCTCCTTGGGGGGTTCGGTCTTAAATGAGTACCTGGCGCGGTGTGTAAACATTGCTACTGGGGATACAAAGGCGGCCGGGCGTGGTGTTGGCCAAACACCCTATCATGTGCTGTGTTGGCCTTCATAGGTGCTCGCTAACAGCACTTGCCCCGACAGTCTGTGAAGGCTATAACGGGGACATCTTTTGTCTTAGGGGTTTGTACGCTCTCCCCCTCTTCTACACGGGTTGCTAGCCGGGTTCACCGATTTCGCCTCCCTCAGCTAAAAATACACACGACATTACCATTGGTGTTGGCCAAATATCTAAATGCAGGAACCCCTCCTGAAAGCGAGTAGACGGCATCCGTGTGCCTTACCTAGAGTCGGTTAAACAAAATCAAATGCTTCTCTCTGTTCAACCTGCGGACGGTTGACACATGGGACCGGAGTCTCGGACGGGCGGACGGGCGGGCGGAGGGGCGGTGTGACGGCGGGCGGGCGGGCGGTGGCGACGATGCGCGCACGGTCACAGCTCCTCGTGGTGAGCGTACTGCTCCCCGAGCTGCCGCCCGTAGTCCGTGACCTCGCTGGTGAGGAAGAGCTCCTTGTTCTGCACCACCTCGTCGTGCGACAGCTGCCCGTCGCCGTCCGTGTCCATGTGCTCCAGGAGGTGCTCCGTCTGGGGGCGAGACGCCACGCCCCGCCGACCTCTCAGCGCCCCCCTCCCGTCGCCAAAACGCGTTGCCGAGTTACGGCGAAAACCCTTCCGATCTGTCACCGAGCGTGTGCGTGTCGCTGAGCGAGCGTGTCACTGAGAATGCGCGTGTCGCTGAGCGAGCGTGTCACTGAGAATGCGCGTTGCGTCGCTGAGGGTGTGCGTGTCGCTGAGCGAGCGTGCGTGTCGCTGAGCGAGCGTGCGTGTCGCTGAGCGAGCGTGTCACTGAGAATGCGCGTTGCGTCGCTGAGGGTGTGCGTGTCGCTGAGCGAGCGTGCGTGTCGCTGAGCGAGCGTGCGTGTCGCTGAGCGAGCGTGCGCGCGGCCCTCTGAGAGGAAGCTGTCATCGCGGGCACGGCCCCCCCTCCCACTCTCACCTCGTCCTCGGCCACCTCCAGGTTGTTGGGCATGAGCCAGGAGAGCAGCTCGCTCGGGTTGAGCCTCCCGTCGTGGTCGATGTCGAACTCGCTGGTGAATTTGTCCGTCTCGGTGATCACCCACTCGGGGTCGCTCTCTGCCGCTGCGAGCGCGGTCGGCGGCCCAGAAAGAGAGGAGGTGGGGAGAGGGGGGGTGAGGGGGGAAAAGCGGCATGGGAGGTGCAGAGTTTAAGTCACAGCCGCAGCCGAGAGTCTGGGTTCCAATCCGGGTGCCGGACGATTGCGGTTAAAACGGCGGCAGGGTGGCGGCGGCGGTGACACTCGTGCCTCGCAGCGAGCTCATCGGTTCGATTCCCCACGCCTGCACTTTTCTGCGAGTGGTTTGCATCTTCTCTCCACCTGTTGCGGACGCGCTCGCTGGGGCAAACGATGGCCGATTGCCGGGACGTACGTACGGTGAACTTCTTTCGCACCGTACGTAGCCAACCGTCCTTTTCGGAGGCGCGGGGACAGGCAGTGGAGGGGTCTCAACGAACCCCGCGGCCAAGAGGGAAGAGAAGACCAAGGGCCAAATGGTGTGATACTGTCAGGGCAGCGTTTCTCAAACTCGTTTACGCCCCACGGAGCACCTAGCCCCACGCTCAACCCTGGTGACACAACGCAATCAATCACTTCTCTCTCTAAATACCAGAAATACTAAATGATTCATACAAACGGAACATAAAAACACATTTTTCTTTAAACGCAGCTCTAGGGTTTTTTTTAGGTGTGGGGGCATTTAGATTTTAGGGTAGTTTAATAAGGGTAGTTTTGGCTAACCTAATTTTGCAATTAAGTATCCAGAGTAATGCTCATAACAAAAGGTATGAGAACGTCGTCATTATTGTCCGGGTCAAGCTGCGTTGGCATCACAGCCCACGCAGACCACTGCAGGTCCGGGGACCATAAACTGTGAGTCTGTGGGTCTCATTCTGAGTCTGTGAGTCTGTGGGTCTCACTGTGAGTCTGTGGGTCTCACTGTGAGTCTGTGGGTCTCACTGTGAGTCTGTGGGTCTCACAGTGAGTCTGTGGGTCTCTCTGTGAGTCTGTGGGTCTCGATGTGAGTCTGTGGGTCTCACAGTGAGTCTGTGGGTCTCTCTGTGAGTCTGTGGGTCTCACTGTGAGTCTATGGGTCTCTCTGTGAGTCTGTGGGTCTCACTGTGAGTCTGTGGGTCTCACTGTGAGTCTGTGGATCTCACTGTGAGTCTGTGGGTCTCACAGTGAGTCTGTGGGTCTCACTGTGAGTCTGTGGGTCTTACTGTGAGTCTGTGGGTCTCACTGTGAGTCTGTGGGTCTCACTGTGAGTCTGTGGGTCTCACAGTGAGTCTGTGGGTCTCACAGTGAGTCTGTGGGTCTCACTGTGGATGAGACCGTCGGGGGTCGTGTGTTGACTTTGCAGCAGCAGCTGCGGGATCTGGTGGAAGGTAAAACTCTTTGGTAGCGAGGGACGGCGGTGGTGGTGGTGGTGGTGGTGGAGGTCGTGGTATCAACGGTTGGGGCCATGATGGCATCGCGTGAACATGACAACACCTGCCGCTCGGCACCTGCCTGTGTGCGTGCGCAGTGGTGGCCCAGCGGTTAGCGCGACGCTGCGCTACGAAACCCGGCGACCCGAGTTAGAATTCCCGCTCACGGCCAACACCGGTGACGATTATCTGAACGGCCCTGGGCCTCCCCTAGGTGGACTCGGCCTCAAATGAGTACCTGGGTGCGGTGTTTAAACATCGCCACTAGGGAGACAAAGGCGGCCGGGCGTGGTGCTGGCCACCCACCCCCTCGTGTGTCGTGCCGGTCTTTCGTAGGTGCTGTGCTAACAGCCCTTGCCCAACAGTCCGTTAAGGCTATACAGGGGATCTTTGTCTTTGTGCGTGCGTGTGGCGTACTCGGGTCCCGGTGGTAGTCTCCGAGGAATTCGGCAAGGTCCACGAAGCCGTCGCCATCCTTGTCGTGCTCCAGCAGAGCCTCCTCCAGCACCGAGTCCTGCTCACACGCAGCGACAGGGGCCGTCAACATCGCCGCTCACTCGTGTCTCCCACCCACATCACCCACCAACGTCTCTCACCCACGTCACCCACCAACATCTCTAGAAATTCCCACGTGATGATGGTAAGCCACTTGGTTGAGCTATCGTTTGTGATAGCCAGGTCGCTTGTGAAAAACAGCTACACAGCTCAGCGGGGCCTTACCTTGACACTTGTTGTAGGAGCTTACCTGCACATGCGCCTAACGATAATCTAGTGCCTCTTGCTCTCCCACTTTGTTTGCAGTGGTTTGTAGATTTGAGCGTTTCGTTTATGACCGTTAAATACCTAATTCGTTAGCTGTGTGATATTCCTCAATGGCCGTGTATTCGTTCTCTGCAATGTTGTAGATACTTAATGTTGAGAACTTCTTTCACACCGTACGTCACCAACCGTGCTAATCGGAGGTGCGGGGGAAGGACAACAAACTAAACACGAAAAGCAGTTCTAATAAAATGAGTTTTTAATCTAGATTTAAAAGTGCATATTTCCAGTGGCTTCCTAATATCGGGAGGAAGAGCATTCCAGACGGCCGCAGAAGGGCATCTGAAAGTGCCGCGCCATGCAGTGACCGTCTTTGTTCGATGGCCAGCCAGAAGCCGCTGCTACGAGGATGAGCGGAGTTCACGTGATGATGGTTTATGCTCCTTGACGAGATCAGCGAGGTATTGTGGTTCATTTGCAAGCACTTTGTGCGTAATGAACGCGACCTTGTCACGAATCCCATGTTTATGTTTTTGTTGTTGCTGCTGCTGCTCACGCAGCATCGCGCCAACTCCCGCGTAAAACAGCCGGGCAACTTGGATGCACGCGACCATCACCAGCGCAACAAATCGAACAGAACTCAACGCTCAGGAGCGGCTGCACGCACCACCTAGTGGGGAATTTGTTCGGTGCTTTTTTTTACAAACCAAAAGGACGGCAGGGCCACACTGCCGCCACCGCGTAGGTCTGTGCCAGCGGCGGGCGTCTCTCCTGAGCCGCACGCTCTTTTAACGCACCCACGCGCGGCTCTATCACAGCGGCGTAACGTAGCGGCGTAACGTAGCGGCGTAACGTAGCAGCGTGCCATCACGGCAGTAGCAAAGAATAAAGAATGTCCCCTCCACATTTAGAATCAACATCACGCGTTTCGAGTTGATTGGCTGCTGCTATGATGATGATGATGGGCCACTTGGTTGAGCTGCTACCATTTGTGATGTCCAGGTCGCTTCTGAAAAAACGAACTACACAGCTCAGTGGGGCCTTACCTGGTAAGGCACACCGTTGTTGAGTTTTAGTAAGCGACCACCAAGAGCCCGGCACGGTCACCTGCATGTAGTCAAACTCCTCGGGGTGCTCGAAGGCGAGGAACTCGGTGATATTGAGACCCTGGACGCCGTCCGAGTCGGCCTTCCCAAACTTCTTCTTCTCCCTGGCGTAGAGCTGCGGGCGAACGACGCGATCATCGGACAGCACCGCCGATCGTAATAACGACGACAACGACGACAGTTAGTTGTTGTTGTTGATAAGAGCCACCCTCATTTATGACGTGGCGTCTCAAAAAGCGCACTGCATGCGATGAGTGACTTGCGCCTCATCTCAACGCATTTGAAAGAGGGCAGCCCCGGTGGCAGCTGTTCCCTGTGTGGCACAAGGTGATTCAGCGGCACGTGGCCTGCACATCGGCATTATTCGACCAGTAGGCGGGGGCTATGATTGCCACTGTGTGTGTGTGTGTAATTGCAGTGTCATTTTTCCAATTTGTGAAAATTTCGGCCGTGACACCAGAAACACAACGGCCAACTGGTTTGCGAAGTACACCGGGCGATGATCTGTAACGTCTGCTGTGAAGCGGTCGGCGCGTAGTTGTTATGGATAACCCGTTCCCGTGACGATGACGTACGTGTACGTGCGCGTGTTACGTCATCGGAACGGAATCGGAAGTAAAGGGCACGCAAGAGGGGCGTGTGGCACAGTTGTTGCGCCAGCCATCGTAGGGTGCGGCGGTCGCGTCCGCTACGGTTCTCTGCGGTGAGTTCGCAGTACAATGTCTTTAAAAACGACGGCGCTACTACGCCTCTAAATTTCGACGGCTGCTTGCGTTGTGGCCGAAACGTCGTGAGAATTATTTTATTATGTTTTATTTTTATTATTTTATTATTTCCATTTTACTTGACTTTACCGAAAGAACCAAGAAGATACTACGCCTCTATAAATACAATTTTTAGATTCAGCGGTGAACAGGAAACCGACCCCCCCTGCAACTTGCAGGCGACATCGCAAGCGGGAAAGGGTTAATAACCGGGGCGGCCTGCCGGATTTAGAACCGCAACGTTTCTGCGGCAAGCGGCTTAGCGAGCTAACCGCTGCGCCACGTCACCGCCCGAGGAATTGAGGAAGCGGCCGAGATCACCGACGGCAAACGGTGAGAGAAGTTCCTCTTGTCCCTCGCGAAACGAGCTCCTGTGCCAACGAAGACAAAGCGTGCGAGACCCACGGGTGAGGGGTGAGGTGAGCGGAGCGGTGAGGAAGGCGGTGACGCAGACGATGATGAATGATGACGTCAGTAAGGCAATGAGGTTGTGGGTTCGATCCCGACCCTGATGCCTGCTGCTGTATATTGGAGTTTGTGTGTCTCTCTCTCTCTCTCCCCGCGGTCGTGTGGATTTTTACTCCGGGTCCTCCTTGCACATTTACAATAAAAATGCACTGAGATTATTTCGCTGCTATAAATGTCCACATGATAAGCCACTTTGTTGAGCTATCATTTGTGGCCAGGTCGCTTCTGAAAAACAAGTTAATAACCTCAGTGGGCTTTACTAGGTCAGATAAAAATAGCTAAGGTATATTTTTATACTTTTTAAAGTGATTAGTTTACCCTTCCTATACTTTGCACTCCTATCGTGTTTTTGCATTGTTTCTCGGTGTAACGTTCTGACCCGCGTGCCTCCGGGGGTCCTCCTCCTCCTCCTGCGGTATAAATGCACTCTCCTGATTCTGAAGGGGTGAGGGAGATGGCAGCTGAGGAAGACGATGACGGTGGGAGGAGGCACGAGAGACGGCGAGGGAAGTGGCGACTGATGCAGTGACGGAGGCGGCCGAGGGAGGCAGTGAGAGAGAGAGAGAAATGGCGAGGGTGACAGATGCGGAGGGAGCTACTGAGAAATGGTCGAGTAAAACGGTGAGTCGGTGGCGAGTGAATCGGCGGGCGGTTCGGCGAGTCAGCGAGTGAGTGGGTGAGTGAAGCATCGAGCGAGTCGGTGATGAGCGAGTCGTTGAACGAATCGGTGAGAAGCGATTTGATGAGCGATTCAGTTAGCCATTCGATCAGTGATTCTATGACCGATTCAGTTAGCCATTCGACAAGCGATTCGGTGAGGGATTTGACGAGCAATTCGGTGAGCAATTAGACGAGCGATTCAGTGACTGATTCGGTGAACGATTAGACGAGTGATTAGACGAGTGATTTGACGAGCGATTCGGTGAGCGAGTCGGTGAACGAGTCGGTGAGCGATTCGGTGAGCGAGTCGGTGAGCGAGTCGGTGAGCGAGTCGGTGAGTGAGTCGGTGACGGGACGCGACGGGGAAGTTCAGCCGAGTCCCACGGCGGGCCGCGCGCTCTCTGCGTACCGACTGCAGTGAGCTCCGCTCCTCGTCGTCGTAGGCGCCGCCATCTCCCCCTCCTCCTGCTGCCGCCGCCTCGTCGGCCCCCCCCGGCAGGTTCTCGTACTCGTGCTGGCGGTACTCGTCCCACGAGACGGCACCGTCGCCGTCGCGGTCCACCTCCGGGAAGCGCTTGCGCGTCTCCTCGGTGGCGTAGCGCCGGAATGACTGCATCGTCCACCGGCTCAGCTCGTCTGGTTGGGGGTGGGGGGGTGGGGGGCTTTGAGTGCCAAAGTGGCAACGCTCGACGCCGGCGCTCTCCCGCCGTCAGCGGGCCGCTGACGTTGTGACAGTGCGCGGCGATAAGTCGTGAAGGAAGGCGCAACCCAACCTGGACGATTCACTCACTCGTTCACTCATCCACTCACTCGACCACTCGTCCACTCACTCGCTCACCACCATCACTCGTTCATCCACCCACTCGCCCAAGTGCTCACCGACTCACTCATCCACTCACAACCTGCCTGGATCATCCACTCACTCACTTACCATCATTGCTCATTCATCCACCCACTAACCCAACCACTTAGCCTCTCACTTATTCATTCGCTCACCCACCCACTCACTCATTCACTCATCCACCCATCCACTCACTCACCATAATCATTCATTCATCGACACACTAACCCAGGGGTTGGCAACCAAAATAACAGGACGAGCCATTTGTTTTCATTTCGGTAAGAAACTAAATATTTCAAGAGCCGCAATGCACGCGATGAATACGAGTCGGTGGGCCCTTAATAAATGACGTCACGCGGCAGTCCGTCATGAGCCGCACGCGGATCCGGAGTTGCAGGCTGCCGAGTCCCTGCAGCAACCCAACCACTCTCACCCTCTCACCGGCTCGTTCCTTCGCTCACTCACTCAGTCGCCCCAATCGCCCCACTCACCCACTCGCTCAGCAACTCACTCAATCACGAGTACATGCGGTGCTGGCGCCATCGATTTCTTGCGGGGCACAGCTCTCGCGTGGGACGGTGCCGCTGTGTTTCACAGACGCCCGTCTGCAAGAGTTCCCCGAATTTTGGAGCGCGACGCTTGCACACAATGGCAAGCCCATTTTCTAAAAACGTCACGGGATTTTTTGACGTCCACTGCAAAGCAGGCAGACGGCGCAAAGTATTTTATGGTTCGTGCACACCGCAGTGCGAACCAGGTCAGCCTGCTGGATTTGAACAGCGAAGCTTTGCTACCTGCTGGGCCATTTTAACCACCCCCACCACACACTCCTCTCTCGATATTCTACGATGCAAAGATTAAAAGGGAAATACTCGGAAACACGTTCACCAATAACGCTGAGGCCTTTAAAGAAAACAAATGTGACGTTTGTAGGCAATGGCGCTTTTTCATGTCACATGATCGTGTGCGTGATTCACGAGCCACATGGCTGCGTGAGAAGTGAACGACCCCGCAGAAGCACATACGACAGAGCTAACTGTGACGCCGCAGTGGCTAGGAGATGTTAGCGATCTCGCCTGGTATTCAAGAGGTCGTTGGTTTAACCCCGACGCTGACGCCTGTTGGAGTTTTCGTGTCTCTCTCGCATCATCATCATCAGTGGCTAGGAGATATTAACTACTTCACCTGGTATACAAGAGGTCGTGCGTTTAACCCCGACCCTGACGCCTGCTGTATATTTGGAGTTTGTGTGTTCTCCCCGTGGATTTTTCTCCGGGTCCTCCAGGTTTTTCCCTCCACATTTAGAATCATGCCATAAGTTTCGACGCGATGATAAGCCACTTCGTTGAGATGTCATTTGTGGCAGCCAGGTCGCTTCTGAAAAAAGAGCTACACAGCTCATTGGGGCCTTACCTGTTAAAATAAAAAAATTAAACTGTTTAGTGTGGGGAGGCCTTCATCCAGCAGTGGAATGACAAAGGGGCTATAGGTGAAGTATTGTGCCGAGGACTAAACGCCGATCACGGTCTTACTGTCTCCGGCAACGAGGGACAGAAACGGAGGTGCTTGCACACGAGCGGAAGGATACGAAGCGAGAAGCGTCGCCGACCTTTGGAAAGGAACCCGTCGCCGTCGGCGTCGATCTTGGACACGAGCGCCTGCAGCCTCCTCGCCGCCTCCTCGGGGTTCAGCTTCGAAAACTCCTCCAGCGACTCCTTGCAGGGGGGGGGGGGTCGTTGAAGATGACGAGAAAAACGAGGTGACGGCGTCGTCGCGACCCAGGGGAGCGTTCATTACGGACGCACCAGAGCACTGGCACTGCCGACATCCGGGGGCCTGAATACATTAAATGTACGTACGTACGCTCAACTCCTTTCGCACCCGTACGTAGCCAGCCGTGCTAATCGGAGGTGCGGGGGGGGGGACAACAAGCTAACAAATGCTCCTAAGATTTGACACAAGTCCGGCAGGCAAGACTTGAATCGTCGTAAGAGAAGAATGGGGCAAGATTGAACAGAAACTCGGGTATCCGAGCGAGATGGCAACGCTGCGGGCGTGCCAGCGGTTGCTAGGCATTGCATCGTCACCCACACTGCACCAACCAATCAGCTGCCAGGAAGACGGCCCCCAGTCAACATGGCCGACATAACAGCACCCCACATAAGATGGCCGCGATGAAGTCAACCGCACAACATGGTTGGCATGACGTAACTTGCTCCGTGGGCTTCAGCCAGTCGGTGGCTGAGGTAGATATAATTGTTGTTAATGTTCATTATATTCATTGTTAATGTTATTGCTAATTGTTTTTTATCATTATATATTATAGGTGGACTCTTCCTTGACTGTGACAATTGACATCGGTTCTGACCACCTCTGAATTCTCTCCTAACGCTACTTTACCATGTAGACTCTCTCATTGACTCGGAGGGATGACAAATCTTATCTTGAAACGGACTCATGCGACTGTCGGTAATTGTGCAATATTGTTCTGTACTCTGGCCCCCGAGACTTTAACCCCACTTATAACAAAATAAGCTCACCAAGGAGACAGATGCCTTGAGTTAAGTGTCTGTTTAACACAGGCCCAAAAGGACCGAAGATGGGTCAGCAACAAACAGCACCGTCGAGAGTTGTAAGAGATTAGAGTCGACATGTTCGTATGGATTCCTGCAGTCACGAAAGCTTCAAATCAAGATTTAACACGTAGGCTTTCACGACCAATATTATCCATAATAGAGGTTTTTGGGGTTAGAGCGCGTAAATAGAAATGCGTCGTTAAACCCGCCACCACCTGACACAGCCAATTAGTGAGGTACTTGAATGGTAAATGTTGTGGGTTTACTCTCCAACACACCGGCGTGCTGTACCAGTAACGAATTGGCACGTTTTGTTTACGTGACAAACCTTACCAATTTGCTGTGTCGGGTGGTGGGAGGTTTAATGACACATTAATATTTATGCGATCTAACCCAAAAGATTATGAGTCGACATGTTTCTTGAATAACGGAAAATTATAAGGGGACTGGGATGAAGAGACAATGCGAGGACATTCCAAAGCGAAGCAAAGCGGGGGAAGAAGCAGCAAGAGAAAGGAGGTGACCTGCAGCAGTGTGGTGAGTGGGTGGGTGAGTGACTGGGTGAGTGGGCGAATGGATGTGTCAATGAGTGGGTGAATGAGTGGGTGAGTGGGTGGGTGAGTGACTGAGTGAGTGTACGAATGGGTGTGTCAATGAGTGGGTGAATGAGTGGGTGAATGTGTGGTTGAATTAGTGGGCAAGTGGGTGGGTAAGTGACTGGGTGAGTGCGTGAATGGGTGGGTGAATGAGTGGATGAGTGACTGGATTAATGTGTGAATGGGTGAGTCAATGAGTGGGTAAGTGAGTGTGTTAATGGGTGGGTGAATGAGTGGGTGGGTGAGTGAGTGGGTGAATTAGTGGGCGAGTGGGTGGTTAAGTGACTGGGTGAGTGTGTGAATGGGTGGGTGAGTAGGTCGGTGAATGAGTGCATGAATGAGTGAATGGATGGGTGGGTGAGTGAGTGAATCAGTTGTCGTTGTGACCTGCAGTGATGGTGGTTGAACAGAGTGCAGGATGAGGTGAAAGTCAGTCTGGTGGACCGAGTGCTCAACACGGGTGGAGGAATCAACGAAGTCAAAAGGAGCAGTGAGCCAGTAACTGGAGTGAATCAGGAAGTGGTAGATCATTAATCGTGCCGGCCTTCATAGCGAGCACCTATGAAGGCCGGCACGGTATACGATGAGGGTGGGTGGCCAGCACTACACCCTGTCGCCTTTGTCTCCCCAGTGGCGATGTTAACACATCGCACCAGGTACTCATTTTAAGGCTGAGTGAACTTAGGCTAGGCCCAGGGCCGGGACCGGTTAAGAGCAAGAAATCGAACTTGGGTGGCCGGGTTTGGAGCGTGGCGCGCTAACCACTGCACCACCACTACCCACAAAGACACACGCACACACAACACTACGCACCTCTCCTCCAAACAGCGCCTCCCTGTCATAGTCTGGGTTGTGTTCCCCCTCCACGTAGTGCTCTTGGCTCAGCACCTTCTCCTGCTTGGAGGCCGACGCTGCCAGCAACCCCAAAGCAACGAGGAGAGCTCCCGCCAGCATCCTGTACACGACAACAGCAGCAATTACAATGCACTCATAACACAGTCTGTTCTACTATAATTCAGTACGAGTTGCGTTGCTGAAGATACACCGCGTTATGGAAAAATCGCGTCATAATAAATAGTATGTAATGTAGGGGGTAAAGCACAGCACGCGATAACACACGAGACGCGTACGCAAGGCGTGTGGGTAGCGTGTAGAAGCATCCAGCAGCATCCCGCCTCGTGCGGTGACGCTACGCCGCAGCAGCCGTACGACTGCTCGTTCCTACCTCGTGCGCGACCCAGCTCCGATCACTTGATCGTGTTATATCCATAATACAGGGTTCTTTTGGTTAGATCGCGTAAATATATAAATGTGTCGTTAAGCCCGCCACCACCCAACACAGCCAATTAGTAAGGTTTGTCACGTAAACAGAACGTACCAATTCGTTACTGGTACAGCACACCGGTGTGTTGGAGAGCAAAGCCACAACATTCACAATCTGAGTACAACGTTTCGCCAGTAATTACAACCAGCTTCACTCGTCATGATGTGGCACGATTCAGTTCATGTGACAAACCTTACCATTGGCTGTGTTGGGAAGTGGCGGGTTTAAAGACACATTTATATATTTACGCGATCTAACCCAAAAAAAACCTGTATTATGGATGATATTGGTCGTGGAAGCCTACGTATTAATCTGCGTTATATCCAATTCGCAATTCACATTATAAAAAAAAAAGTCTTCCCTTAATACAATCACTGCAGTGTACAGTAAAACCTAAGATTGCGAGTAACTTGGTCTGCGAGTGTTTTGCAAGACGAGCAAAAATTTAAAATAAATATTACTTTGATAAACGAGCGAGGTCTTGCAATACGAGTAGTACGTGTACACGCTTTGTCTGCCGAGCGTCACGTGATCACAACTGATGTACGAGTGCTTTGATATACGAGTGCTTTGGATTACAAACACGTTTCCGGAACGAATTATGCTCGAAATCCAAGGTTTTACTGTATATCCAGTTCGTGTGATGAAGACACCACACGCGGCGTCAGCAGAGAAAGGGCTGTAATGAGGACATTTGGTATCCGCGGGATCCTTGTGACGCAAGGATATCACGAAGAGAGGTGCGATGTCTCACAACCTGCGGTCGCTTCAGTTGGGGACGACCACTGTGTAATAGCAATTGAGTAAGAGAAAAACTACGCGTCGATGGTATCGGAACCACGCTTGTATAAGGTGTTCTCATGTCCAGCTTCTGCTTTCCCGGCACCTCAACACAATTTAATGAGCACAGGTTGAGGTTCTAGGCGAGTGGTTCTTAACCTGGGGGGTGCACGTGCACCCCCTGGAAGTGCGAGATGCCCTTTCTGGGGGTGGCGAGACATGGGCAGATTTTTTTTAGAAGGCAAATCGTCGAAAACGCAAGTTAAGCAAGAGCACGTAAATTACAACTTACTTTGTTTCTTTTTTCGATTTAAAGCTTTCGTGACTGCAGGGATTCATCTTCTTGGTTCTTTCGGTAAAGTCACGTAGAATGGAAATAATAAAATAATGAAAATAAAACATAATAAAATAATTCTCACGACGTTTCGGCCACAACGCAAGCAGCCATCCTCAAGTGGAGAACAGGTCTGTCGTGAAGACAGTCTGAATGAATGACAGACCTGTTCTCCACCTGAGGACGGCTGCTTGCATTGTGGCCGAAACGTCGTGAGAATTATTTTATTATGTTTTATTTTTATTATTTTATTATTTCCATTCTACGTGACTTTACCGAAAGAACCAAGAAGATTACTTTGTTTCATCGAACCCTATCTATTTATTAACATTATACTATTTGTTACGATTGAGAACCAAAGGGGTGCAAGGCTGCAGTGAAGGTTAGGAACCACTGGTTTAGGCAATGGGCCTTCTTCTGTGTAAAGAGTGCGGCCCGACTGATTGATCTCATCAACAACCCATTCAACTCATCCGCCCCACCACTCACAAACTCAATCGCTCACTCACTCGCGTATCCACGCACTCACTCATTCATTCACCCACCCATTCACTCACTAATTAATTAATCCACCCATTCACTAATTAATTAATCCACCCATTCACTCACTAATTAATTAATCCACCCATTCAACCCATTCACTAACTCATGAATCCACCCATTCACTCATTCATGCATCCACCCATTCACTCACTCATTCATCCATTCACTCATTAATTAATCCACCCATTCACTCACTCATAACCTTCATCGCATCGCTCCAATGGAATTCCCTCCCACCGTCTTTTTTCTCGCTCCCAAAAGGATTCACGCCTTTCCTTAAACCCCAATTTTCAATGTCGCTTTTGTGCGACGCTTGCAGCTGTATTGAGCGGCATAGTGGCTTTACCTGTAGCACATATACAAGGACACGCTTCATAAACGATAGATTCTTACATGTACTATTTTCCACGTGTGTATCGTAATCATAGCAATTGGTTTATGTTGAAATTTAGTTGGATATCTCCCACCATGACTACATTCGTTTCACACCAACAAACATTCGTCATCGTCAGCCATGGTCAATCCGCTGCTGGATGAAGGCCTCCTCCAAGGTGCCGCCGTCACCTCTCCCGATAATTAATCCACCCAGCACCTGCACATAAACTGATTTGATCGCTCCATCTCCGGAATATACGTCCTATGCCACAATGCACATAAACTGATTTGATCGCTCCATCTCTGCAATGCACGTCCTATACCACAATGCACATTAATTGAATTAATCGCTCCATCTCTGCAATGCACGATCTATACCACAATGCACATTGAATTAGTCGCTCCATCTCCGCGCAAAGTACAAGAAGAGATTTGTTTCGCTCCATCTCCACAATGCACGGTCTATACCACAATGCACATTAATTGAATTAATCGCTCCATCTCCGCGCAATGCACAAGAAGATATTTGTTTCGCTCCATCTCCACAATGCACGGTCTATGCCACAATGCACATCCATTGAATTAGTCGCTCCATCTCCGCGCAATGCACAGCAACAGATTTGTTTCACTCCATCCCCACGCCGTACGAACGTTCTGCTCCTTGTGGCTGCCACTCCGTTCTTACTCTCGACCCGCCGAGGCTTTTAACGCTCGTGCCCAAAGCAATTAATCTAAACATTACCACCCAAAGCCTTTCCCTCACTTGTTAAAGTTTATAGACGTTAACATCCAGACTGCGGCCTCTGTCAGGCTTGCTAAGCAACGGACCCGAGCAGAATGCATTTGAAACAAAATTTACCCTTTAGGAGTTTTATTGTTTTATAAAGCAAACGAGCGTACTTGCGTGACGTTGCAGACGATGCCAATGTTAGTGGATAAAACTGTTTAATTCGGTTTAAAGTCCCAACATGATAAGTCCGAGGTGAACGCGTCGCTTTTCTCGATCCTTAGCGACCAGGCCGCTGGGACAAACCATTACAGCAGAGGGCGGCGGGGGTGATACAGTCAACAAAGACACTCTAATAATGATTAAAACATGATAAAATGTAATCTACAACAAGTAGATTTGAAGCTATTGCAGATATATTAATTATTGTGCGGTAATGTTGCAACCCGACATGTGAAAGCATGCAAAGTTTCTGACTTTAGCACTTTAACAACACCCCCACTTAGACAGTGGTGTCGTCCACGGGGGGGGGGGGGCGGGGTAGAGCCGCCGACGGTATGACGTCACTCAGTAGTGAAATTGGCGGGTTAATTTAAATCGACAAACCATTATCGAGATCCATAACTTAAATCAATAATCCATAATCGAGGTGCATGATTTAAATCGATAATCGAGGTCCATAAATTCAATCGATTAGGGGCCGTCCATAAATGACGTCACGCACCTAGGGGTGCGTGTGGATTTACACGCCGATTCGTGCGAAACTCGTTGTAAGGTATTTGTTGACGTGATGAGACTTACTAATTGGCCGTGTCGGGTGGCGGCGGGTTTAACGACACATTTATTAGTTCGGCGATCTAACCCCAAAGACCTCGATTGTGGATATGGGGCCGTCCATAAATGACGTCACGCGATTTTGGACTATTTTTGACCCCCACCCCCTTCGTCACACGGCGTCACAAAAAGTCAGACCCCCCTCAAATGTGACGTCACAAAGCTCTGCCCCCCCCAACCATATTTCCATTTTAAAAATAAAACATGCTCCAAATCGCTTTAAACTATTGTCATTGTAGTGCGTATTTAATGTGGCGCTGCACTCTGATGTTGTAGGAGTGTTGTTATAACAATTAGTGTTGTTATAATAATTCTATATTTATTTAAAGTTGCGCATCTTGATGTGACGTCACATTTCTCAACCACCCCCCCCCTTCGTCACACATCGTCACAAATGTATGACCCCCTCCCCCCCTAGGTGCGTGACGTCATTTATGGACGGCCCCTTACCTGTCAACCCACACGGTTTACCCCGTATTCTTGTGCAGGGAAACTGAGTTTTCAGGTCCGTGCGGCGTGCAGCCGTTTCGATAGAGCAACACACATGTTTTGTGTCTATTTGTTTGTGTCTCTGTGTTTCTGTTTCCATGGTTGTGTCTATTTGTTTGTGTTTCTGTGTTTGTGTCTCTGTGTTTGTGTTTCCATGGGTGTGTCTATTTGTTTGTGTTTCTGTGTTTGTGTCTCTGTGTCTATTTGTTTGTGTTTCTATGTTTGTGTCTCTGTGTTTGTGTATACCTGTTTGTGTCTATTTGTTGGTGTCTCTGTGTTTGTGTCTATTTGTTTCTGTCTCTGTGTTTGTGTCTATTTGTTTGTGTTTCTATGTTTGTGTCTCTGTGTTTGTGTATACCTGCTTGTGTCTATTTGTTGGTGTCTCTGTGTTTGTGTCTATTTGTTTCTGTCTCTGTGTTTGTGTCTATTTGTTTGTGTTTCTCCCTTGTGGTGGGACTTTATAGGATGCACGTCGAGATGTATAAGGGCACGGGGTGACCTGCAGGGTCTGAGTTGGTCTGTAGTGAGGCAGGGCCACTGATAAGGGGTTGACAGGTATGTAGTAGTGTAGTGTATAGTGTAGTATATAGTAGTGTATAGTGTAGTGTATAGTGTAGTATATAGTAGTGTATAGTGTAGTGTATAGTAGTGTATAGTGTAGTGTATAGTAGTGTATAGTGTAGTGTATAGTGTAGTGTATAGTAGTGTATAGTGTAGTGTATAGTGTAGTATATAGTAGTGTATAGTGTAGTGTATAGTGTAGTATATAGTAGTGTATAGTGTAGTGTATAGTGTAGTATATAGTAGTGTATAGTGTAGTGTATAGTAGTGTATAGTGTAGTGTATAGTGTAGTGTATAGTGTAGTGTATAGTGTAGTGTATAGTAGTGTATAGTGTAGTGTATAGTGTAGTATATAGTAGTGTATAGTGTAGTGTATAGTGTAGTATATAGTAGTGTATAGTGTAGTGTATAGTGTATAGTGTAGTGTATAGTGTAGTATATAGTGTAGTATATAGCAGTGTATAGTGTAGTGTATAGTGTAGTATATAGTAGTGTATAGTGTAGTGTATAGTGTAGTATATAGTAGTGTATAGTGTAGTGTATAGTGTAGTGTATAGTGTAGTATATAGTAGTGTATAGTGTAGTGTATAGTGTAGTGTATAGTGTAGTGTATAGTGTAGTATATAGTAGTGTATAGTGTAGTGTATAGTGTAGTATATAGTGTAGTGTATAGTGTAGTGTATAGTGTAGTATATAGTAGTGTATAGTGTAGTGTATAGTGTAGTATATAGTAGTGTATAGTGTAGTGTATAGTGTAGTGTATAGTAGTGTATAGTGTAGTGTATAGTGTAGTGTATAGTGTAGTGTATAGTAGTGTATAGTGTAGTGTATAGTGTAGTATATAGTAGTGTATAGTGTAGTGTATAGTGTAGTATATAGTAGTGTATAGTGTAGTGTATAGTGTATAGTGTAGTGTATAGTGTAGTATATAGTGTAGTATATAGCAGTGTATAGTGTAGTGTATAGTGTAGTATATAGTAGTGTATAGTGTAGTGTATAGTGTAGTATATAGTAGTGTATAGTGTAGTGTATAGTGTAGTGTATAGTGTAGTATATAGTAGTGTATAGTGTAGTGTATAGTGTAGTGTATAGTGTAGTGTATAGTGTAGTATATAGTAGTGTATAGTGTAGTGTATAGTGTAGTATATAGTGTAGTGTATAGTGTAGTGTATAGTGTAGTATATAGTAGTGTATAGTGTAGTGTATAGTGTAGTATATAGTAGTGTATAGTGTAGTGTATAGTGTAGTGTATAGTAGTGTATAGTGTAGTGTATAGTGTAGTGTATAGTGTAGTGTATAGTAGTGTATAGTGTAGTGTATAGTGTAGTGTATAGTGTAGTATATAGTAGTGTATAGTGTAGTGTATAGTGTAGTGTATAGTGTAGTGTATAGTAGTGTATAGTGTAGTGTATAGTGTAGTGTATAGTGTAGTATATAGTAGTGTATAGTGTAGTGTATAGTGTAGTGTATAGTGTAGTGTATAGTAGTGTATAGTGTAGTGTATAGTGTAGTGTATAGTGTAGTATATAGTAGTGTATAGTGTAGTGTATAGTGTAGTATATAGTAGTGTATAGTGTAGTGTATAGTGTAGTATATAGTAGTGTATAGTGTAGTGTATAGTAGTGTATAGTGTAGTGTATAGTGTAGTGTATAGTGTAGTGTATAGTGTAGTGTATAGTAGTGTATAGTGTAGTGTATAGTGTAGTATATAGTAGTGTATAGTGTAGTGTATAGTGTAGTATATAGTAGTGTATAGTGTAGTGTATAGTGTATAGTGTAGTGTATAGTGTAGTATATAGTGTAGTATATAGCAGTGTATAGTGTAGTGTATAGTGTAGTATATAGTAGTGTATAGTGTAGTGTATAGTGTAGTATATAGTAGTGTATAATGTAGTGTATAGTGTAGTGTATAGTGTAGTATATAGTAGTGTATAGTGTAGTGTATAGTGTAGTGTATAGTGTAGTGTATAGTGTAGTATATAGTAGTGTATAGTGTAGTGTATAGTGTAGTATATAGTGTAGTGTATAGTGTAGTGTATAGTGTAGTGTATAGTGTAGTATATAGTAGTGTATAGTGTAGTGTATAGTGTAGTATATAGTAGTGTATAGTGTAGTGTATAGTGTAGTGTATAGTGTAGTATATAGCAGAGGTGGGACAAAGTCATTGTTATGCAAGTCCAAGTCGAGTCGCAAGTCATCAAATTCATGACTCGAGTCTGACTCGAGTCCAAGTCACATGACTCGAGTCCACATCTCATAGGTGGGACAAAGTCATTGTTATGCAAGTCCAAGTCGAGTCGCAAGTCATCAAATTCATGACTCGAGTCTGACTCGAGTCCAAGTCACATGACTCGAGTCCACACCTCTGGTATATAGTAGTGTATAGTGTAGTGTATAGTGTAGTGTATAGTGTAGTATATAGTAGTGTATAGTGTAGTGTATAGTGTAGTGTATAGTGTAGTGTACAGGATGAACGTCGAGATGTATAAGGGCACGGGGTGACCTGCAGGGTCTGAGTTGGTCTGTAGGGAGGCAGGGCACTGTGATCAAGGGGTTGACAGCGACATTGTCGCTTCCACAATCCACGTCCATGGCCAAGCTCAACAACGCAGCACCCACGTGCACAGCAGCCGTGCAAGGCGACGAGCGGGAACGCACGACCGGCTGACGGCAGTGGCGGCGTCAGCGACTAGCGGGCTTGCATCTGACTGGCCGCCCTGGTAAATACCGCGGCGTTCTTAAAACATTTTAATTGACTCCAGCGCCTCACCCGGTGGGCGCTTCGTTCTTTGGGTGTGCCGGGTGGAGGAGGGTTTTACCACACGATATTTTATTTATGCGAATAAAAAAAATCATATCAGTTGCAAAAGTTATGAACGTTGTAAATGCACGAGACAGGAAATCGATAATGTACATATTCATTATTTAACGTTTGAAGTGTTACCGGGAGTGGTGGCGCAGTGATTAGCGCACTACCATATGAATCCGAAGAGAACCAACTTATATTCTCATCCGAGTCGGTCCTGGGCTCTCCCATTCGTCAAACCAGTGTGGTGAAGTATGGTCAAAACAACCCCTATTGACCAACACGCGGTGTGGGGAGGCCTTCATCCAGCAGTGGAATGGACAAAGGGGTTGTAGGTTACGCTGTAGGTGACATACATATGGTGCACAAGTGTACGTATGTTTGTGTGTTCGTTGGGGAGCGGTAGTGTAGCGGCTAGCGCGTATCCCCTAGGTCGGCTCAGCTTCAAATGAGTACCTGCTGGCGATGTGTAAAGCATCAGCAGTGGCGATGCAAAGACGGCTGGGCTGGCGTGGTACCTCTTCGTGTACCGTGTCGGCCTTCAGCACTTGCGTCAATAGCCTGTTAAAGGCTCTCGGGGGGAGCTTTGTTTATGTATATAGGAGCGGTGGCGCAGTGGTTAGCCATCGGATGATACTGCAGAGGGCGGCATTGCTCTACCACAGAGCTTCACAAACCTTACATCTGCTACTGCAGATGTATAACAGGCGACGTTTCAGGCATTGACCCTTGTTCAGACCACATGTATTGTCACAGCACACGTTGTACTATGAAGAAGAACCGATGCCCGAAACGTCGGCTGTTATTTTTCTTCTTCTCCAAAGCTGTACAGATTCTCAGTAATATCCACAGAGCTCAAACTAACGTGGCCGTGAAGCTCATGTTCCATGGCGGAAATTCCACATTACCATGGCCGAGACAGCAGTCGGTTGATGCTTCCACACTCATTGATCCACCCCAGTCACTTTACTTTCTGTCGAGGTGTTTTGGGGTTCAATCGCGTCAATATAAATGCGTCGAAAAACCTGATGCTGGTGCTTGCAATTACCGGAAAAACGTGGAACTCAAATAGTGAATGTTGCTGGGTTGACTCTCCAACACACCGGGTGTGCTAAAGTAGTAACGAATTGACACGCTTTGTTCACGTGACAAACCTTATTAATTTATATTTACACGATCTAACCCAACAAAAACCTCAATTGTGGAAGATCAACAATGTGAAACAAAGTACAGTGACTCCTCTACTTACGAGCAATCGATTTACGAAGATTCAGAGATACGAACAATTCTTGTCCATATGTCCAGTTGCCCCGTTCGGACCAAGAGGTGTAAGTTCAACCGCCGTGCAATGGATGGAGGTGATGGCATCTACATCTACAGTACATGAAGAACCAGTGGCATCTACATCTACAGTACATGAAGAACCAGTGGCATCTACATCTACAGAAGTTGAAGAACCAGTGGCATCTACATCTGCAAAACATGAAGAACCAGTGGCATCTACATCTGCAGAACGTGACGCATCAGTGGCATCTACATCTACAGTACATGAAGAACCAGTGGCATCTACATCTGCAGAACGTGAAGAACCAGTGGCATCTACAGCTACAGAACATGAAGAACCAGTAGCATCTACATCTGCAGAATGTGAAGAACCAGTGGCATCTACATCTGCGGAACGTGAAGAATCAGTGGCATCTACATCTGCAGAACATGAAGAACCAGTGGCATCTACAGCTACAGAACATGAAGAACCAGTAGCATCTACATCTGCAGAATGTGAAGAACCAGTGGCATCTACATCTGCGGAACGTGAAGAATCAGTGGCATCTACATCTGTGGAACGTGAAGAATCAGTGGCATCTACATCTACAGAATGTGAAGAACCAGTGGCATCTACATCTGCGGAACATGAAGAATCAGTGGCATCTACAACTGCAGAACGTGAAGAACCAGTGGCATGTACATCTGCGGAACGTGAAGAATCAGTGGCATCTACATCTACAGAATGTGAAGAACCAGTGGCATGTACATCTGCGGAACGTGAAGAATCAGTGGCATCTACATCTACAGAATGTGAAGAACCAGTGGCATCTTCATCTGCGGAACATGAAGAATCAGTGGCATCTACATCTGCGGAACGTGAAGAATCAGTGGCATCTACATCTGCAGAACGTGTAGAACCAGTGGCATCTACATCTGCAGAACGTGAAGAACCAGTGGCATCTACATCTGCAGCAATCCACTCTCCCAAAAGTGACAGATTAGGGTCGGACACATTCACATGACAACACTGGTGGGAGTACAACTAATTTGCGGAAACACTTCATGGAAAAATTGTGGCTGATGAGTAATGCCCCTTACAGCTGCTGCTGCTACTAATCCCACACCCATGCACGGCTGACGTGAGAGTTGGAGGAGAGAGAGAGGGTGGGGGAGAGGGGGGAGTGGTAGCTCCCCCCCCTATCTCCCCATCCCCATCATATGGAGCGGATGGACAGGGGACAGAGAGAGAGGGGGGGGGAGAGTGGCAGCCCCCCATCCCCATCATATGGAGCGGATGGGCCGGAGAAAGGCAGAGAGAGAGGCTTGGGGTCATGCAAAGGTCACTTTTTTGTCATTTTCCTGAAAATGAAAAAAAGAAGATCAGCGATCACGTTATCCGCTGACCCACGGATCCGTTGGTTAAAGCAAAAGCCTCGAGCAGATTGAACGGACTTCCCTCTCGTCCTTGCTGTGTTCAACAACAAAGATCCTCAGAAGACTGTTGGGGCAAGTGCTGTCCGCGAGTAGCACCTATACACCGAAGACAAAGATCCCCCGTGTAGCCTCAGTCGACTGTTGGGTCAAGTGCTGATCGCGAGTAGCACCTATGAAGGCCGGCACGGCACACGAGGGGGTGGGTGGCCAGCACCACGCCCGGCCGCCTTTGTCTCCCGAGTGGTGATGTTAACACTCCGCACCAGGTACTCATTTGAGGCTGAGTCGATCTAGGCGAGGAGGCCCAGGACCGGTTCAGATAATCGTCACCGGTGGTGGCCGTGAGCGGGAATCGAACTCGGGTCGCCGGGTTCGTAGCGCAGCACGCTGACCGCTACACTACCGCTCCCCGCACAAACACACACACGAGCGTGCCAGGCTAGGTACACCTGGCTTTGATTGAAATAATTCATCATCAAGCGGTGCAGGTTATTTCGACCACACTCGCTGATGGGACTCGGTGACGCGTGCCTCGCTCCGTCAGGCAGCCGCCGCCTTGTCACTCGATTCTCGCGGTCGTCGCATTTACGGTCTCGTCGACGCGCACGGGACGGGCACGCAAAGATCACCGCTCTTCTTCATTCCCCTGGGGAAAACAACATGATATCCCTCAAACACGTGACTGTAACGGGTGACCTCTGGGGATCTCGTGGTATATGCAGCACAGATTGACGTGCTGGCCATCGATACTTCATTCCAACGCACTCCCACGTCTGCAACTGCGTGAGTCTGTGGACATCTGTGTGAGTCTGTGTCTCTCTCTGTGAATCTGTGGCTCCCTCTGTGTGAATCTGTGTCTCTCTCTGTGAGTCTGTGGCTCCCTCTGTGAATTTGTGACTCTCTCTGTTAGTCTGTGTCTCTCTGCGTAATTTGGATGAAACAGAGTCTGATCGATGTGTGCATGTGAGAAGTTGATTATATTTATTTATGCACTTTTATCTCCGTCGTGTTTCACTTCTGATTCTCAACTTTCCTTTTCTTTAACTCACCACCCCAGCCCCCCCACCCCCCCAGAACCCGCCCCCTAACCCGCCAATTAACCTCCCTCCCCTCTGCCACCGCGAGCGAATGAAGTTCATGCCGCTCTCTCAGTGTGCCCCCCCCCATCTCTCTCTCGCTCTCTCAGTGTGCCCCCCCATGTCTCTCTCAGTGTGCCCCCCATCTCTCTCTCACTCTCTCAGTGTGCCCCCCCATCTCTCTCTCGCTCTCTCAGTGTGCCCCCCCATGTCTCTCTCAGTGTGCCCCCCATCTCTCTCTCACTCTCTCAGTGTGCCCCCCCCCCATCTCTCTCTCGCTCTCTCAGTGTGCCCCCCCATGTCTCTCTCAGTGTGCCCCCCATCTCTCTCTCACTCTCTCAGTGTGCCCCCCCCCCATCTCTCTCTCTCGCTCTCTCAGTGTGCCCCCCCATGTCTCTCTCAGTGTGCCCCCCATCTCTCTCTCACTCTCTCAGTGTGCCCCCCCCATCTCTCTCTCGCTCTCTCAGTGTGCCTCCCCATGTCTCTCTCAGTGTGCCCCCCATCTCTCTCTCACTCTCTCAGTGTGCCCCCCCCATCTCTCTCTCGCTCTCTCAGTGTGCCCCCCCATGTCTCTCTCAGTGTGCCCCCCATCTCTCTCTAACTCTCTCAGTGTGCCCCCCCCATCTCTCTCTCGCTCTCTCAGTGTGCCCCCCCATGTCTCTCTCAGTGTGCCCCCCATCTCTCTCTAACTCTCTCAGTGTGCCCCCCCCATCTCTCTCTCGCTCTCTCAGTGTGCCCCCCCATGTCTCTCTCAGTGTGCCCCCCATCTCTCTCTAACTCTCTCAGTGTGCCCCCCCCATCTCTCTCTCGCTCTCTCAGTGTGCCCCCCCATGTCTCTCTCAGTGTGCCCCCCATCTCTCTCTAACTCTCTCAGTGTGCCCCCCCCATCTCTCTCTCGCTCTCTCAGTGTGCCCCCCCATGTCTCTCTCAGTGTGCCCCCCATCTCTCTCTCACTCTCTCAGTGTGCCCCCCCCATCTCGCTCTCTCAGTGTGCCCCCCCATGTCTCTCTCAGTGTGCCCCCCATCTCTCTCTCACTCGCTCGGTGTGCCCCACCCCCCATCTCTCTCAGTGTGCCCCCCATCTCTCTCTCTCTCTCTGTGCCCCCCATCTCTCTCTCTCTGTGCACGCTCCGCCTTCTCCCTCATCTCCCGTCGCTTCTGAGCCGTGCCTCTCTCTCACTGCTTCTGAGCCGTGCCTCTCTCTCGTCGCTTCTGAGCCGTGCCTCTCTCTCGCTGCTTCTGAGCCGTGCCTCTCTCTCGTCGCTTCTGAGCCGTGCCTCTCTCTCGTCGCTTCTGAGCCGTGCCTCTCTCTCTCGTCGCTTCTGAGCCGTGCCTCTCTCTCGTCGCTTCTGAGCCGTGCCTCTCTCTCGCTGCTTCTGAGCCGTGCCTCTCTCTCGTCGCTTCTGAACCGTGCCTCTCTCTCTCGTCGCTTCTGAGCCGTGCCTCTCTCTCGCTGCTTCTGAGCCGTGCCTCTCTCTCGTCGCTTCTGAGCCGTGCCTCTCTCTCGTCGCTTCTGAGCCGTGCCTCTCTCTCGTCGCTTCTGAGCCGTGCCTCTCTCTCGTCGCTTCTGAGCCGTGCCTCTCTCGTTGCCGCCGCCCAGCACGCGACTGCCGCGTGCCTGCCGTGGCATCGCTGTCATCAGCATCAGCAGCAGCAGGCGTGGTCAGTCCACTGCTGGATGAAGGCGTCTCTCCCTGCCTGCTGACAGCCGCCACCACCAACCTCCTCTCGTGCTGCTGCTGCTGATGTCATCGTCCACACCCCAGCCCCTCTCTGCTCGCACTCGAGCTGATTCCATCGCTTCGTCTCCACGGGACACGTCCATCTCGCGTGCGCTCCGTTCCTCGGCTGCCTTAACATCTCTTTGACACGTGGGGGCTATACAAGGGGGTCTTTTAATTTGACAAGTTTGTCTTCCCTGGTCCTACTTAAATTACAATCCAATCGGCCACT
>NC_136327.1:8744934-8752434 GCF_964198595.1 Lampetra fluviatilis | reverse complement strand
GCTCAGTGGGGCCTTACCTGGTCAAACAAAAATAGCATTCGTGTAAAGAGTGTCAGTGCAAACTCTGCCGATGATGAGACACCGAATGGCGAAAGTCGTATTTTGTCAAGTGTTTTGAGTGAGGCCGTGGACTTGTAATTGCGTCGTACACCAAGGGCCATTCACTAAGGTTTGTCACACGAATGTGTGTGCACGTTCAAACTAAACTCTTTATTTTACCGGGCAAGGGCTCCCTGAGCTGCCGGGCAAGTCTCGTTCAGCAGCGAGCTGGCTGCCACAAATGGCAGCTCAACGAAGTGGCTCATCATCGTCATCATCGCCACCACGTGGCAATTGATAGCAGCAGCAGGCACATACTCTGGACTTCTTTCGCACCGTACGTAGCCAACCGTGCTAACCAGTGCCGATGAGTAACCACATGAGCACCCCTCATGTGGTTGTTGGAGAACAAAACGCCACAACAGCATTAGCACGCAAATCAGTCGACCGTTTGTAGTAAACAAAGCTTGCCGCTGGATGGAAGCAATCCCAGAACGGGTATGCCATGTGGCTGATGATGGAATGTGTAGTTTAAATATGTGTGTGTCTGTGTGTATATACTTTAATCACGATGACATTACTGCCGTGGGTAGTAACATGTGGTGGGAGGGGGCACGGCACACACGTGCAGGAAATAAATACGATGTCTCGTCGTTGCGGACAGGGCCACGGAAAAGTAGAAGTCACTTCCAATGCGGCCGCAGCTTGCCTCGGCTGACACAGACCGAGAGCAGAAATACGAGAAGGGATGTCTTGAGCGAGGGGAGGGGTTCAGTTACGATCACCCCCCCCCACCATCACCACCACGCCCGTCACGAAGCCATATCTCGGTTCAGAGACGCATAAACTCACGTAGAGACCCATAGACTCACACAGAGACCCATAAACTCACGTAGAGACCCATAGACTCACGTAGAGACCCATAGACTCACGTAGAGACCCATAGGCTCATGCAGAGACCCATAGACTCACGCAGAGGCCCATAGACTCACGCAGAGAACCATAGACTCACTCAGAGAACCATAGAATCACACAGAGACCCATAGACTCACGCAGAGACCCACAGACTCACACAGAGTGACCTATAGCCTCACACAGAGACCCATAGACTCACACAGAGACCCATAGACTCACACAGAGACCCATAGACTCACGTAGAGACCCATAGACTCACGTAGAGACCCATATACTCACGTAGAGACCCATAGACTCACTCAGAGAACCATAGACTCACACAGAGACCCATAGACTCACGCAGAGACCCATAGACTCACGCAGAGACCCATAGACTCACGCAGAGACCCATAGACTCACACAGAGACCCATAGACTCACACAGAGACCCATAGACTCACGTAGAGACCCATAGACTCACGCAGAGACCCATAGACTCACTCAGAGAACCATAGACTCACACAGAGACCCATAGACTCACGCAGAGACCCATAGACTCACGCAGAGACCCATAGACTCACACAGAGACCCATAGACTCACGTAGAGACCCATAGACTCACGCAGAGACCCATAGACTCACACAGAGACCCATAGACTCACGCAGAGACCCATAGACTCACGCAGAGACCCATAGACTCACGCAGAGACCCATAGACTCACGTACAGACCCATAGACTCACGTAGAGACCCATAGACTCACGCAGAGACCCATAGACTCACGTAGAGACCCATAGACTCACTCAGAGAACCATAGACTCACACAGAGACCCATAGACTCACGCAGAGACCCATAGACTCACGCAGAGACCCATAGACTCACGCAGAGTCCCATAGACTCACGCAGAGACCCATAGACTCACGCAGAGACCCATAGACTCACTCAAAGAACCATAGACTCACACAGAGACCCATAGACTCACGCAGAGACCCATAGACTCACGCAGAGACCCATAGACTCACGCAGAGACCCATAGACTCACGTACAGACCCATAGACTCACGTACAGACCCATATACTCACGCAGAGACCCATAGACTCACACAGAGAGCCACAGACTCACACAGAGAGCCATAGACTCACACAGAGACCCATATACTCACACAGAGACCCATAGACTCACGTAGAGACGCATAGACTCACGTAGAGAGCCATAGACTCACACAGAGACCCATAAACTCACACAGAGACACATAGATTCACGTAGAGACACATAGGCTCACAAAGAGAGCTATAGACTCACACAGAGACCCATAGATTCACGTAGAGACACATAGGCTCACAAAGAGAGCCATAGACTGACACAGAGACCCATAGATTCACGTAGAGATCCATAGACTCACACAGAGACCCATAGATTCACGTAGAGACACATTGGCTCACAAAGAGAGCCATAGACTCACACAGAGACCCATATACTCACGTAGAAACGCAACACATTCGTCAACACAAATCAAATATCTGCTGCTGCGTTGGCAGCGTTGAACAAGCACACTTTATAATAAAACTCGTCAGTCACACTGTGGCCTTAGAGGAAAGCAATATATTGGCGACGTTTCAGGCAATGGCCCTCCTTCACGGCACCGATATCGAGAAGCCGGTATGGGGAGCAGTGGACGGCAAGAGTTGGAGGCTGCGCGTGTTTTACATCGTGGGGCCCGATGGGAATTCGATTTTAAATGTTTCCTGATGACCAGGATGTCAAATCGGACAAAGAATAAACAGCACGTAGTTCGACGAATAGTAGCTGATGAGTAACGGGCAAACCCCCTTGAAAAATCACTAAAGTATGACGACGCGATCGTTACAACCCACAATTATATATTCAAAGGTAAATCACAGATTACTCTTTAGTTCTTTCGGTAGAGTCACGTACAAAGAAAATAAATGAAATAATAGAGTACGACGTTTCGATTGCAACACAAGCAACCGTCATCACGTAGAAATAAATTTGAGAGAGGGACAAAACACAGACACGGAGACACACAAGCAGAGAGAGACACACAGAGACACACAGAGAGAGACACAACATAGACACACAGACAGACACATAAGCAGAGAGAGACAACACAGAGACACACAGAGAGAGAGACACACAACATAGACACACAGACGGACACACAAGCAGGGAGACAACACAGAGACACACAGAGAGACACAGACAGACATTTAAGCAGAGAGAGACAACACAGAGACACACAGAGAGAGACACACAACATAGACACACAGACAGACACACAAGCAAGGAGAGACAACACAGAGACACACAGAGAGAGAGAGACACACAACACAGAGACACACAGAGACCCAATGCCTCTGTGTCGAGGCCTTAAATAGAGAGAGGGGGGGGGGGCAGAGAGAGAGGTTGTTGCTGGCACATTGCATCATTGGTCAGCACCGTTTCATCGAGCTCGACGTCCCCACCTCCGATGAGCACGGCTGACTACGTACGGTGCGAAAGAAGTCTGACGTACACACGAACGCACATCGTCAAAGTATAACGAAGCAAGCAAACTAACAATACTAAACAGGGACGCATTCCAGGCCCCAGTTATCATTTCAATAAGCGACGTTTCGGGCAACAACCCTTGCTCAGCGTTGTTTCTTTTAACAGCCACGCACAGCGCTGCTGGACATCTGTGAGATAAAAGAGTTTCGTCGACGTCGGATTCCTCCAGGATAAAAAAACATTCTGATTCAGGTTCAGTGTTGTTGTTGTTGTTGACACGGAACGCGCTGAGTGGTTGTTGTTGTTGTTGTTTGTGCGCCACCACTGCCAACGCAGCTGCAGCGGCGGCAGTGACCAAAGGCCACGAGTTTCATGTCCATTAAATGAATTAAATGATTGAAAAAGATTAATGAATAGGATGAAAAATGAATGAAATTATTTGAAAGAATGAAATACATTTTAATGAAATTAATTAGGAATGAATGTAATGAATGAAGCGTTAATCAAACTATCGAATGAATGAAACGAATTAAAATAAATGACTGAAACGAATGAAAATGAATGAAATTAACTTAATGCATGAATTACATTCATGAAAAGTAAATTAATTAAAAACGTAAATAATCATTTCATGAATGAAAAAATGGGGCATGAAATTAATGAAAAAGTTACGTTTGAAATTAATGAAAAAAGAATGAAAATGAAATGAATGAAAACATGAATGAGCTGAATGTAGCCTTAACAATCTGTTAAGGCTGCACGCGGGATATTTGTTGTTGTTGTTTGTTGTGCTGCGCGCGAGGCGGGCAAGGCCGTGGATGACACCACGAGGGCGACGAGAGTGGAACGGAGGGGGAGCAGCGCAGGGGACGCGCGCCGCGGAGACGGAGCGATGGGCGCAGGTGACGGGTGGATCATCACGACTGTCCCTGCTGTTTCTGAGCCATCCCTCAGTGGCGTAGTTCACGGACGAGCGAGGATGATTTTATTATTCATTTTCACGCCTTCCACAACACCCCCCCACCCCCCTAAAAAAAAGAGGAAGCCAGATAATACGACAAATCGCTAAGATTAAACACCCAGTCGTTCATAAAAGTTGAAGGCGGAATAGTACTATAGTAATAGAGCAAGTGCAGAATCACTGAACCGGAATTGATAGCTTTAAAGCATTTAGCGCGGGGCCCTTGAAAGTGCGGGTCCCTTAGCATGTGTAGCGACTACATATGTAGCTGCTACATGTGTAGCTGCTGCATGTAAAGCTGCTGCACGTGGAGCTGCTGCACGTGTAGCTGCTGCACGTGGAGCTGCTGCACGTGGAGCTGCTGCACGTGGAGCTGCTGCACGTGTAACTGCTGCACGTGTAGCTGCTGCACGTGGAGCTGCTGCACGTGGAGCTGCTGCACGTGGAGCTGCTGCACGTGTAACTGCTACACGTGTAACTGCTGCAGGTGTAGCTGCTGCAAGTGTAGCTGCTGCAAGTGTAGCTGCTGCAAGTGTAGCTGCTACACGTGGAGTTGCTGCACGTGGAGCTGCTGCACGTGGAGCTGCTGCACATGGAGCTACTTGTGCTCCTGGGATAATGCAGCACTGACCAAGCGCCTTCTGTTTGGTCGGGTCCGAGGGGGCTAAACGGGCGCGGCACGGGCTAGAGACGAGATGGAGCGATGCGCTACGGGGGAGGACGTGGAGCTGAGTGGACTTGCCGATGACTGGTACCGGCGGTGTCGTGAAGGACGCGATTGGGCAGTTTGATGCAATCTCCCGCCAGCAACAACGGAGGGCGGATGAGTGACGCTCGCAGCGACGAGCCGAGCGCCGGCTGCCTAAAGCGCAAACCACGGGCACAGAGCGGAGCCCAGCTGGTCCATCTCCAGTCGCCTCAGTGGGTCACCCCGTGGCACGTGGGTCTGTCCCGTGACTTCTTGCCAGCGAGCCTCTGACACTTCGTGTGGCCTCACGGTGCACCTAGCCTGGTACCCGCACCGTGGTGACATCACCACCACTGTCGTGTTGTTGCTGGGAGCGGTGGTGCCGATAATCCCGGAGTCTAAGCTCGCTGCTGCTGCTGCAGCAGCTGCGCTTTGGGGAAGAATCGAGCGAGACATCGATCCCGGATTGCGACATCGTCGACGTCGCGTCTGCCAGCTGCTCTGCTTGCTGGGGTCGCGACTCACCACGGGAAGCGGAGTGGAGGCAGTCGCGCAACTGGGCAGCACACACGGAGCGGGGGGTGGGCAGCAAGATGAGCGGGGCAGGGAGGGGATCATGGGGATGCGGCGACAAAGTCCCCAAACGAAGAGGGCACGGCGCGAGACGAGGTGCGGGAAGAGGAAGGAGGGGGAGAAGGAATGGCCGGAGCCGGGATGTCGGGGATGATAAGAGGTGATGAGCGTGGTGATGAGAGGGTGCTGGTGGTGATGAGAGGTGATGAGGGTGGTGATGAGAGGGTGGTGATGAGAGGGTGGTGATGATGAGAGAGTGATGATGAGAGGGTGGTGATGAGAGGGTGGTGATGATGAGAGGGTGGTGATGAGAGGGTGGTGATGATGAGAGGGTGGTGATGAGAGGGTGGTGATGATGAGAGGGTGGTGATGATGAGAGAGTGGTGATGAGAGGGTGGTGATGATGAGAGGGTGGTGATGAGAGGGTGGTGATGATGAGAGGGTGGTGATGAGAGGGTGGTGATGATGAGAGGGTGGTAGTGATGGTGCATGTGTGTTCACAGGAGTCGGCAGTTGGCAGACGGGGGGGGGGGTCAGAGTGGGGGTGGCCACACAGACGCCACGTGGTTTACGAGATGCTGGAGCTGAATGAGAGAGTGATTTACAACTACCACTTGCAGCGTAACGAGAGGAACTCCTTCCCCGTCAGATTGGCGGTGCGCCAGCACTGATTGAGCGAGCCTGCGCACCCTGCTGATGAGACACTGTGCGGCGAAGCCGGACCAGGGCTTGTACCTACGTTGAACTTCTTTCGCACCGTACGTCAGACAACCGCGCTAATCGGGGGTGCGGGGGAAGGGCAACAAGGAAACACAAAAAGCCGTCGTGAATACATTCGTTTTACACTCACGGGGGGACGCGGGGGGGGGCACACAAAAATGAGGCTTTTGGGGTTAGATCACGTAAATATATAAATGTGTCGTTAAACCCGCCACCACCCGATACAGCCAACTAGTAAGGGTTGTCACGTAAACAGAACGTCACTAGTACAGCACACCGGGTGTGTTGGAGAGCCAAGCCACAACATTTACAATCTGAGTACGACGTGTCGCCATGAAGTGGCGATGAGGTTTCCACGGCGCTTGTGCCAGGCCAGGTGCACTTTGAGGCCACGTGAAGTGTCGAAGACTCGCTGCTGGCATGAGATCACGGGACAGACTCAGCAGGTGCCGTGGGTCGACTGACTGAGATGACCGGCTGATGCACCACCTGTACCCCCTACTGTGCCAACTTGCTGCGTTTTATCCACCCGGCGCTCCGCTCGTTGTTGTGAGCGTCGCTCCTCCGCCCTCCGTTGTTGTTGGAGGGCGACTGCCTCCAACTGCCCAGTAGCGTCCTTCACGAGCCTCCTCTTCCACAGCGGTCGATCTTGACACCGCTGGTACCAGTCATCTGCAAGTCCACTCAGCTCAACGTCCTCCTGTACCACATCACTCCATCCCTTCTCTATGATCGACGGAGGGCTTTGGTGAAAGAAGGGCAGTTACAGCAGCGAATTAATAATACACATTGCAGACACCGAGTCGCGTTCTGGGAAAATACCATTCATAAAACTGTCATAACATAATGCTGACAAGCTAGATTCGAAGCTTTCGTGACTGCAGAACTTACTCTTTGGTTCTTTCGGTAAAGTCACGTAGAAATAAATAATAATAGAATACGACGTTTCGATTGCAACACAAGAAATCATCATCAGGTACAAATGAATGAGAAAACAAACCTAGTAAACTTGGAAATATAATGCGATACAACGCAGAACGTCAGCCAACACAACAGTCAACACCCTGCCTGTTGATTACGTTCTTCCAAAGATTGCTAAATTTGAGAGAGAGTCAAAAC